>NC_141690.1:92708635-92781135 GCF_964263255.1 Lissotriton vulgaris
CGTTTTTTTTTTTGATGTGTGACGTCTGTTAACGTTCGATTCGATGGAAATCAGGAACACCGATGTGCGAATAGGCCGAAGGCAGCACAACGCGCCAAGATCCGGATGGCACCGAGGTGGTGTTCAGCAAGTTGCTGCACTGGTGTGGCCATCCTACAATGCTGCGCCGAAAGTCGGCGTGGGGCGCCCCGTTGGTCTGTGAGGTCGCGTCAGTCAGTGTTTGAGAAAGCAATGTGATGCTGTGCGTCGCCCCCAAGATGGAGGCTCCTCGGCTGCAGTGGGGCGCCCCTTGGTGTTTCACTCGCTATCCAGCTGAGTTGCGTCCGCACTTGCGGCTACAGTAGGCCGAAGGCAGCACAACGCGCCGAGATCTGGATGGCACCGAGGTGGTGTCCAGCAAGTTGCCGCACTGGTGTGGCCATCCTACAATGCTGCGCCGAAAGTCGGCGTGGGGTGCCCCGTTGGCTTATGATGTGGTGTCAGTAGCGGACCGATGTGTGAATAGGTCGGAACCAGCACAAGGCGCCAAGATCCGGATGGCAAGTCCTGGATGTTGGGTGCCATAGTTGAGAGTTCTGAGCAGTGCTTGTAACACTGTCTGAAGCTTATTTGCACCTGCTGCAGCTTCACTATTGCCCTGGTGTGGCCAAAGATCGCCCATGACATAGGCGGCCGGCTCCCGAGGTCCGGCGGAATTTTTTTCCTTTTCCTTTCTGCATCTTGTCCCACAATCCGTTTGACCTGAAGACACGACCAGGTCCCTGAATGTGTGCAGGGGGACGCTATTGATTGAATCAAAATGGCGGCTTCACACAAAGCTGACTCAAGCGTTGCTGGTGATGCTATACAGACAAAAAATGGTTTTCAGTTTGTACATTCTTCAGGATTTTTCCATCCAAGGCTGGTTGAGAGTTTGTAGAACAATGGCTTTAGATCTTGCCCTCCCCTCTTTTGACTGTTGGTTCTTGTTGCCTATCTCTTCTGTTGTCATTTAACTGAACCTTTTTTGACTGCCGAAAGGGGTTCTGGTCCGACCGCTGGTTGGTGGAGACATTTTGATTATATCCTGGATCTGCTCGGCCTCGCCCAAAATGGCGCCGGTATAAATGGGGCTCGTAACTCCTTGTTGTGTACCGGTTGAACAACCTTGATATCACGAGATACGTATGCAGTTTTGAAGCACATGGCGGGCGGGGACGAGAATTGATTGAATATTTCGACATCCTTATTGATATTAAGTTCTGATGTGTTATTGATTACTGTACTATTGTAAGTTCGAATTAACATCACCCATGGTACTTGCCCCCAAATGTATATCTAGAAAATTTTATTGTAAATGGCCCTGTCGTATTTTAATTACAAAATGTACGTCCACCAATTCCGCAACTGTTAGACACCTTAGTTCTTG
This sequence comes from Lissotriton vulgaris, assembly GCF_964263255.1. NCBI lineage: Eukaryota > Metazoa > Chordata > Amphibia > Caudata > Salamandridae > Lissotriton > Lissotriton vulgaris. The sequence goes on from NC_141690.1 coordinate 92,710,044, forward strand.
CAACCTAATGGCCCGCTTGTTACGTTCCTCTACAGTGTAAATGTTTCCTCATCATATACGATTCCAGTTTGCTCCGTGACCGGCCCACGTGGTTATAGGCCCGTATTTGTATACTGACATTTTCACAATAAAGGTTTTTAAAACAAAACATGGTAGTAGTATTTACATTGGTAAAGTTTTTAATTTTAGTCACTGTTTTCGAATCAGTAAAAGGCAAGTGAAATAAAGCAGTCCAATTACATGACGGATAAAAGGTATAATACGCAGGAACGCAGTTAAGATAAATTGTCAAGGGCTGTTGTGTTTTTTACTCCTGCAACATAAAGTGATCAATAAGAATCTGATATTCAGGCGTATCGGCGACTAAGACAGCAGGCCGAGCATCTTTTGCTCAACGGCTCCGTCATGGGACGAAGAAACGCCCTTTTGCTAGAAAAAGGAATATATTTTACTTGCAGGACAGTTGTAAATTTTCCGGGAAAGTACATTAGCCAGGAACATTATAACATATATGTTTAAGAAAAAATAATGTTCGAAAGCAATAAAAAGCGTAATTTTTAGGTCATATGACCAAGCCTTTCATCATTAGAATAACAAAAGTAAAATGAACCAATGAAAAGTTTTATAAACAAGTCACATGAGCTGTTATGCTTACGTTACGCGCCGCGCCCCGGATCGCTTCCGGGAAGCTGCGCTTCGCGCACCGGAGCACTTCTGGGTGCGCTAACGCGGCGTGTCATATAACGCATTACGCGACAACGTAGGTCCAGAATATAGTCAAAATGTCTACCCCCAACCAGCGGTCGGAACACAACCCCTTTCAGTAGTCTAAAAAGTTCTGTTAAATGACAACACAAGGGACAGGCAACAAGAACCATCAGTCAAAGAGGGGAGGGCAAGTTCTTCCCTACCGGGTCACGTTGGGGCGCTACCGGAACTGATCGAATTGGTAGTCTACAGTGTTTCTGGATGTTTCCGACTGAAGCTGGCGTCAGCATGAGAGCACCACCATCTCGTAGCTCAGTCGTGGCCATTCCACGAGCAATCATGGCAGCCGCTCCCCACCAGAAGCCTGCGGGAGTCGGGGGCCCCCAAGACTTTTGTAGAATCTTCAAGGCTCAGGGGACGCTTTTGAGAATGGGGCCCAAGCCCTAGCAGACAAGCGTCCGAGTTCCCAGGTGTCCCAGGGCCATTTTAGTGGATCACGCCCAAATCCTGAGAGCCGGCCGCCATTTTGAGAGTCTTGTTGCAGCCACCTATCGCTGCATCGCAAGAGCGGGAGCAACTTAACTACATGGTGAGCGAGACGCTGTAGTCGCAAGAGCGGGCGGTAAACAGCTGAATGACGGAAGAGGCACATTGTAGCAAAAGCGGGCGGAATGGCAACTGAAACGGTAACTGACCATGTCATGAATGATGTAATATGTGACATCATCAGCAGTGGGTTGCGGGTGCGCGATATATAGTTATTGCATCTAACTATATATGCGAATTTCTATGGTTTTGTGCGAGTAAATTAAGGTTTTGTAAATGCTAATCCCTAACTATATATGGGCTAAAACCTATGGTTTTTTCAGTGAATATATATATATATATATATATATATATATATATATATATATATATATATATATATATATATATATATATATATATATATATATATATATATATATATACATATATATATACATATATATATATATATTGCAGAACTCTATCCTTCCAGAATCCAGTCGCAAAACCACGGACTCAGATAAACAACGCGGACCCAATTTCTTCGTGTGTTTTCTTTATTTGTTTAAAGTTTTTCCGCCCTGCATCAGTACGCCGCCATGACGCGTTTCGGTCCGACCTGGACCTTGATCACATGACGCGTTACTCATGGACCGGTGCCAAATTTAAAGTGCTAGGTAACTAAAGATTGTAAACAGCTGTGACATTACATTAATAGAACTGAAAAACAGACTATGCAATGCACTATACAAAGATCAGACTGCATAACGTATACATAAAGGCTCCAGTGGAATGTATAAATTAAAATCAACATATACAGATTTCATAAATATACACCTTCATATATACAAAAATATATACATCTATATAAAAATATATATATCTTTCTAAATAAATAAAGAAATTTCATTTGTTGCTCCTCAATTAATTTATGGAGCTACCACCACATAAATTCATATGTAGAGAGACCACTGATCACCCACAATGCGTGTGTACAAATGCAGTCTGCAATAAGCTGTTTACTTAATACTGCCCAAGTGGGCGAGTACTTAACAAAAAGTAGGCAACCTAATCCAAGTGATAGATGATCGATTATATCAGCTGCCTGAATATCATAGGCGTGAAATTTTGTGATATACTAAAAAGTGAAACAGTGAACATGTAATAAATCAAACATAAATTCCAACCTATAGCCACCAATGTGTTAAATAATAGTGAATAGTTAAAAAAGACAATGCTTAGTTACAGTACATATAGCGCAGATGTATATATAGAGAAACATATAGAGGCATTCTATAATAGATGATGGAGAGTTGTAGCAGTGCCTTAGCCGTATATTGGATCAGATCATATTCCAAAACATATAGGCAGTGTAAAGCTATACCTATCTTAATGCCCCAGATTCAGAGAAGGTGAGACTCGATTTATATACATGTATATAGATCCTCCGTAGCGTTAAGGCCATTCGGAGCTTTGGAATTTAATTCCAAGATGTATTTGGTCTCCAACACCCGTAAGGCACTATCTCTGTTCCCACCCTTGCGAGATGGAGGTATGCAGTCAATGGCAAAGTACTGGAGAAGAGTGTTATCACTGCCATGTTTGGCTTCGAAGTGCAGTGCAACTGGGTATGTTTGATCCTTGTTGTTAATAGCGCGAAGGTGTTGCAGGATCCTCATGTGCACGGGTAACTTAGTACTGCCAATATAGCGTAATGCACAAGGGCATTCCAACACATAAACCACGTATTCAGTTTTACAAGTAATGCGTCGTTTGATTTTGACAGGTTGGGGCAAGAAAGGAGTATTGTATTCCTTAACATTTTTAGCATGCTCGCAAGCTTTACATGTAAAACATTTGAAAAAGCCTTTTTGTTTGGAAAGCCAATTAGATGGGGGCCTGATTTCAGGGTTACATTTGTCAAGACAATTTCCCATGGATCTGGCTTTACGAAATGTTATTTGTGGTGTAGGGTTGTTCTTACGTAAATCCTCACCAATAACAGGGCCCTTCAACAGTAAATCCCAATGCCTCCTAAGTATTTTTCTAATGGCCGCCTGTTGCTTGTTATAGGTGACAATGACCCTCACCTTTTTACTGGCACCATTAACTGTGGTTGGGCTTTTAGGGGCTAAAGCAATTTCACGATTTAGAGACTCAGTTTTGTGAATAGCTTTCTCTATAATCGCAGGGCTATATCCTCCTTGAAGGAACCGTTCTTTACAATCCTTCTGTGCCAGTTTACATTCCTCCACATCACTACAGATGCGTTTGATCCTCAGCATCTCCCCATAGGGGATGCTGTTGATCAAATGCTGGGGATGGTTACTGGAAGCATGAAGTACCGAGTTTCCGGCAGTAGGTTTCCGGTGTAGTCTAGTACATATACTGTTGTTACTTATATATACTTCAACATCTAAGAAGACTACAGAGGTCTTGCTCATGTGAGCAGTAAACTGCAGGTTCAATTGGTTGTCATTTAAGCTGTTGATAAAGTCCCTGGCTGCTTCCTTTGACCCCCTCCATAATAGGAAGAGGTCATCGATGTACCTCAGCCAAAGAGGGACATGTGCCCTCAAGGTAGTTTCATGCTCAGTTTTCAGGACCTGCTCCTCCCACCAGCCCATATGAAGGCAGGCGTAGCTGGGGGAGAAGCAGGCCCCCATAGCTACCCCCCTTATCTGATGGAAGATGGTATTATCAAATGTGAAATAGTTGTATTCCAGGCACATTTTAATCATATCCACTAACATTTTGTTGTGGAGAGCGAAGCATGCAGGTCTACGATTGAGATAATATTCAATCGCCCTGATCCCATCCCGGTGACTAATGGAGGTGTAAAGGGATGCAACATCCATGGTAATCAAAATCAAGTCATCAGACCAGTTATTGTCACGAATTTTTCTCAAAAAGTCAGAGGTGTCCCTACCATAAGATGGTAATGTGAGCACCCATTCTTGTAAGAAATAATCTACATATTTGGAGGTGTTTTCAGTTAAACTCCCAATAGCTGAAATTATGGGGCGACCAGGGTTTTTTTTGATGTTCTTATGGACCTTGGGAAGAAAATATATCGAAGGTACACTGGGGTAATCATTGTGCAAAAAAAGGTATTCATCATTACTGATTAAACCACTGCTTTTCCAAGCTAATAATTTGCCATAATAATCCAACCAAGATGACTTCATCATTTGTAAGTTACTATGTTTATAGCAAGAGACATCATTAAGTTGGCTGTAAGCCTCCTCCATATACATGAGTCTAGGCCAAAGGACAATGTTGCCCCCCTTGTCAGAATGTTTTATAACAAGTTCCTCATTGGCCTGCAACTTTTTCATCAATTCAATATAGCACCTTTGTTTACAGTTCATTTTGGTGCCACATTGATTAGTGACTCTGTATAGATCCTTCAAGTCAGAGGCGACCAAGTCATGAAAACGATCTACATTATCATGCGTCATTATAGGCAAAAAAATCGATTTGGTTTAAATGGAGTTTTTATAGTGCAACCAAAATCCATACCTTCCAATCCCAATGCACTAATGGGTTCAGTTTGATCTTCCTGAAGTTGCTGTAAATCAAAAAACAAATCCACATCACCGGCAGATAATAAAGGTGGACTGGTTGCATACTGAGAAGTCTTAGTACTGTTCTTATTTGCCTTCATTTTGTGATACTTTTGCAATTTCAATTTCCGGATAAATCGAAACACATCCATCCGGGTTTCAGAATAGTTAAAATTGCTTTCCGGACTGAAAGAAAGGCCAAGAGAAAGTATCTGGCATTCAGCCTTGTTCAATGCGATATCAGACAGATTGATTACTGTGTTGGCCATGTCCTCAAGATTTATTTTCGGTTCCATCTGCCCCTCGTTGTTTTTTTCGGAGGTTTGCTGACGTTTGCGCTGCCTGTAGTGCTTCCTCCTGGCCCCCCGCTTGGCGTTTGCAAGCCTTTTTGCTGCGGCTGCTTCTTCCGGGGTCTTAGCGTGTCTCTCCTGTCTTGGCAAAGGACATTCATTTCCTCTGCCCGGGACATAATTAAAACTCCGTCTTTTAGCAGGTTAGATGGACCACTTTCCTCTTCATTTTCACTACCGCTCACAGCGCTTTGTTCAGAGGTAGATGTTAACGAGGGTGTACTGTCTCCCGCAGTGCCTTGCTTTTTGCGCTGAGTTGCTATGTTGCCTTTGTTTTTAGCAGCGCCATACCTCCGGGCAAATGTAAAGACATTACCGTTCTGGTAATCAAGTTTATCTCTGTTAAATTTGAAGGCTTTACGGTTTTATATATATATATATATTCTCCAAGAAGATGGCCTGCTCTACTCCGCTCCTTCCCTGAAAGTTTGGGGGTGATTCGTGAAGCGGGGACTGAGAAAAAAGGGGGGTCCCAAAATGTGTTTTCCCCATGCAATTTTTTATAGGACTTTTAGCCAGGGCTACAGCCCGAATGGCTGAACGGAATTACACCAAATTTGGCAAAAAGGTAGAGTTTGGTTTGCAGATTAACCTTTTTGTTAAATGGAGTAAATCCGTTCAGTAGTTCCTGAGAAAATGAAAAGTAAAATCATTGATATATCTATAGACGAAGTACCGTACACGTACAGTAAGCGTAGCGTAAAATGTACAATTACGAGCACGAGCTGCATGCTGATTGGCTGTTAACCCCTTCGATGCTGATGACGGAGCGGTTCCGTCATCAGCATCGTTTGGGCTGTGCTGATGACGGAACCGTTCCGTCATCAGTACAGCCCTGGGGGGGGAGCGCTGGCGCTCCCCCCCTTGTGCAGGGATCTTCGTTGTTTTTGCAGGGGTGGCAGCGGAAGACCTTCCGCTGCCACCCTCTGGCCCCCCCACGCTTCCTGGTGACGGCAGCACGCACAGCGCGCGCCGACGTCATCAGGAAGCGTTGGACGTGCTGGAAGCCAATTGTTTCCAGCGCGTCCAGCAAACAGGTGCATTTTTGGTGCTCCGGTGGGGGGCGGGGGGGCGGTTTTTGGTGCCTTGAGGCATCGGGGGGGGGGGAAACTGTGTTTCCTCTCCCCTGATGTCCCAATGCAGGGCATTCCTGGTGCACGATTGTGCACAGCGTCGCGATCGTGCACCAGGAATGCCCCACTAGACACCAGGGATTGTGTTTCTGTGGCTTGATGTGTGCTGGAAGCGACCCCTTGGGCAAGGGTCGCTTCCAATTTTGGGGCAAATAATTTTTCAGACTTTTCTGCCCCCCCTGGGGCAGATTGGCCGTTTTTTTGGCCGATCTGCACCCAGGGGGGGGGGGCAGAAAAGCCCACTAGACACCAGGGATGTGTTTACATTGGTAAAGGAAGCGACCCCTTGGGGAAGGGTCGCTTCCTAGTGGGCTATATTTATTTTTTAGACTTTTCTGTCCCCCCTGGGGGCAGATCGGCCGTTTTCTGGGCTGCATCTGGACCCAGGGGGGGCAGAAAAGCCCACTAGATACCCGGGATTTATTTATATTTATAAAGGAAGCGACCGCTTGGGCAAGGGTTGCTTCCTTAGGGGGATACATTATTTTCATTATTTTTCAGACTTTTCTGCCCCCCCCCTGGGGCAGATCGGCCGTTTTTTCGGCCGATCTGCACCCGGGGGGGGGGGGGTCAGAAAAGCCCACTAGTCACCAGGGATTTGTTTGTTTTTGAAAAGGAAGCGACCCCTTGGGGAAGGATCGGTTCCAAGTGGCCCTAATTTTTTTTAGACTTTTCTGCCCCCCCTGGAGGCAGATCGTCCATTTTTTGGGCCGCATCTGGACCCAGGGGGGAGCAGAAAAGCCCACTAGACACCAGGGATTAGATTATATTTATAAAGGAAACGACCCCTTGGGCAAGGGTCGCTTCCAGGGGGCATTATAAATATTGTAGACTGTTCTGCTCCCCCTGGGGGCAGATCAACTGTTTTTTTTTACCGTTTCTGGACCCAGGGGGGGATAGAAAGCCCACTAGACTCCAGTTTTTTTTTTTATAGGGAGCGACCCCTTGGCCAAGGGTTGCTTCCTTGGGCCCATTTGTTTTTAAAAGTATGTTCTGCCGTGTCTTTATTTGGCCTCTCTGCCCTCCGTAGGGTTGCTTTCAGGGGGCCCACGTTTATAATGATTTATAATCTTCCCCCCTTGGGGACAGACACCCCATTTGTGACATACCCTGTGACATAGCCTGTTGTAATGTGTGTTGTTTTTTTTTCTTCTAATGTGTATTGATTTTTTTCTCTTTAGAGTGTTGCAGTGTGCGGTTCCGTTACTGGTGGTTCTGTTGTTCTGCTGTTTCTGTAGTTGTATGTGTTTGGTAAGAGACCTCTTTTTTGTTCAATTGTACTGTAATTGTATTTTTTTGCAAAGTGTGTAGTAATACGAGTATGTTTGGTTTCTGTTTGTTGTGATTGTAAAACATGTTTTGCATTTGTTTTTGATGTGTCCTTATGTAGATGTAAGTTTTTTTTCTTCTGCTTTCTAGTGGGATATCGTTGCCTCTTTGCTGTGTCTTTGCAGAGTAGGAGCTGGTGAGTGTAGTTGCGTCTTGTAAGTGAATTGTATATATTTTCTAAATTAGTTTTTTTTAAAAAGGCTTACATTTTTTATCTTACTTTGCGCAGTGTTGGGGTTGTTGAGTTGTTTGTGCAGACTCCTTTATTTGTAAGGATAATGGCTAGCCGCCGGATTACTGCTCAGCAAGTTGTTGGATTGCTTTTTGATTCTTCCTCTGACCATGGTCCAGAGTCTGACTCTGATTCTGATCCAGAGGTGGGAGGTGAAGATTCAGGTAGTGAGTTTTCTCTACACATGGCTTCATCTGATGAGTGCTGATAAAGCTACTTTTGGTGTGGATGATGTGCCTGTGGTTGCGGAGGACATTGCTGCGCCTGTGGTTGCGGAGGATATTGTTGTGCCTGTGGCTGCGGAGGACATTCCTGTGCCAATAGTGCGGCAAGAGACATCTGGGCTGCAGCCTGGGGCTGCTAGACTTCCAGTTGGTGCAGTGAGACGAGAGGCAGCTGGGCGGCAGCCTGCGGCTGCAAGACTTGACGTTGAAAGTTCTGACCTCTGGGTTGCACCAGGCATGGTGCAGCCGGCATTGCCTGAATTTACTGGTGTTCCAGGGTGTAGGGTGAACACTGAAAACTTTTTGCCTATTGATTTTTTCAAGTTGTTTATGGATGATGTGTTTTTGGCAGAGATTGTAGAGCAGACTAATTTGTATGCTGAACATTTTTTGAGGGTGAACAGTGCCAGCCTTAAGCCCCACGCTAGAGCTACCCGGTGGACTCCCACAAATTTGGAGGAGATGAAAAAGTTTTTGGGTTTAACTTTTTTGATGGGCTTGCTTAGGAAACCATCAATGGCTTCATATTGGTCTACTAGTCCCTTGATGGCAACAGCTATATTTCCGACAGTCATGAGTCGTGATAGGTATTTGCTTTTGCTTCGGATGATGCATTTTGTTGACAATAGTCTTGCTTTGCCACGAGATCACCCTGATTGTGACCGTCTTTTCAAGATTAGGCCTGTCATTGATCATTTCGTTGATCGATTTTCTGAGATCTTTTATCCTGGGAAAGAAATTACAGTGGACGAGTCTTTGCTGTTGTTCAAAGGCCGCTTGGTATTTCAGCAATACATTCCTAGTAAGAGGGCACGCTATGGAATCAAACTGTATATGCTGTGTGACAGTGAGACTGGATATGTCTCTAATTTCAGGGTGTACACTGGTAAGGAATCCAGGATTAACCCCCCTGGTTGTCCGTCGACTTTTGGAGTGACTGAGAAAATTGTGTGGGAACTTGGTCGTGGATTTTTTAACAAAGGCCATCATTTGTATGTCGATAACTTCTACACTAGTGTGCGGTTGTTCAGGGAATTGGGCAAAGTGGACACTGTTGCTTGTGGCACATTCCGCTCAAACCGTAAAGGTTTCCCAAAAGAACTTGTTTGTCAGAAGCTTGCTCTGGGACAGTGCAGTGCATTGCGCTGTGAGGAGCTTCTAGCTGTGAAGTTTTCAGACAGGAGAGATGTCTACATGTTGACTACAATACATGATGAAAGCACTGAACCGGTGACTGTTTTGGGTCAGGTTGCAGAAGTGCGCAAACCTGTGTGCATAATGCACTAGAATAAGTACATGGGTGGTGTTGACAGAGTAGATCAGAGGTTGGAACCGTATGCTGCTCTTCGTAAGGCTTACATTTGGTACAAGAAGTTGGCTATCCATCTTTTCCACTTGGCAACCTTTAATGCTTTTGTTGTGTTCCAGAAATCTTGTCCCCAGTCAAAGATGTCTTTTGAAAAGTTTCAGGAGTCTGTAATAGGCAGACTTGTTTTAGTGGAACAGGCAAGTGTTCCTAGAGTTGGAGTGGTGGAGGATATTGCCAGATTGAAAGATCGCCACTTTCCTGATACAATTCCTCCTACAACCTCAAAAGACATTCCCAGTCGGAGATGTAGAGTCTGTTGGCGAAGAGGTTTGCGGAAGGAGGTTCGTATGTACTGCTCTGACTGCCCTTCAAACCCCGGGCTGTGTGTACCTGCTTGTTTTAGATTGTACCACACGCAAAAGAATTTTTGGGAGTATCAATGAGTGGTAAAGTGAACTGGTTGGTCTTATTGTTCAGTTTCAAAGTTTGCATTTGTGTAGTCTTTTTAGTTTAGTTGTTGAGTTAGTAGATTTGTATCAATTTGCAATTTGTTTTTGTTTTTCTTTTATTTTAAAAAAAAACTAAAGTATGATGTTGGTTTGCGTGTAGTGTCCATTGTCTGACGGTGTGCATGGTTTGGCGCTTGGCTGCCGGTGCCTGTGGACTGGTGCTTGTTTGGCGGTGTCTGTGGACTGGTGCTTGGCTGGCGGTGTGCATGGTCTCATGTTTTGTTGGCCATGTGCGTGCTCTTGCGCTTGCCTGGTGTTGTGTTTGGATTTGTCCTTGGCTGGTGGTGTGCGTGGAGTGGCGCTTGGCTGGTAGTGTGTGTGGAGTGGCGCTTGGCTGGTGGTGTGCGTGGAGTGATACTTGGCTGTCTGTGCACGAAGTGGTGTTTGGCTGGCGGTGTGTGTGGAGTTGCGCTTGGCTGGTGGTGTGTGTGGAGTGGCGCTTGGCTGGTGGTGTGCGTGGAGTGCTACTTGGCTGTCTGTGCACGAAGTGGTGCTTGGCTGGCGGTGTGTGTGGAGTTGCGCTTGGCTGGTGGTGTGTGCGGAGTGGCGCTTGGCTGGTGGTGTGTGTGGAGTGGCGCTTGGCTTGCGGTGTGCGTGGAGTGGTGCTTGGCTGGTGGTGTGTGTGGAGTGGTACTTGGCTGTCGGTGTGCGCTGATGGTGTTTGGCTGGCGGTGTGCATGGTCCGGTGCTTGGATGGTGGTGTCGGTGGACTGGCGCTTGGCTGGCGGTGTGTGTGGAGTGGTACTTGGCTGTCTGTGCACGGAGTGGTGCTTGGCTGGCGTTGTGTGTGGAGTGCCGCTTGGCTTGCAGTGTGCGTGGAGTGTTGCTTGGCTGGTGGTGTGTGTGGAGTGGTACTTGGCTGTCGGTGTGCTCTGAGTTGTGTTTGGCTAGTGGTGTGCATGGTCTGGTGCTTGGATGGTGGTGTCGGTGGACTGGCGCTCGTCTGGCGGTGTGTGAGTAGTTACTTTCTGTTGGTCACTACACACACTGCTAGGTGAGTGACACTCCACACAGTCCATCATTTTGTGTTGTTGCAATGTCAGAAATGTGGGCGTGTGAAAGTGATGGGCCCTTGAATGGCGCTGACTGCTGGTGTGAGTGTTGAAATGTGATGGGTCCGCGGCTGGCGGTGTGAATGTTTTGTATGTGTCACATGTATGAAAGGTGTATGAATGGCCTGTAAAGAGGTTGGTGCCTTGACGTGGCTTTACAGCTCACGAGCTGTGAGTCAGTGGTTCAGTTTATCATACTTTCAATTATACGCAGTGTATTTCAATTTTGTGAAATTACTTGCGAATACAATTGTATGTACTGAATCATCACTCACCCTCGTGCCATATCCAACCAAAATGTGTGTGTGCTTGCAGATTAGACGGCTGTGCGGTAACCCCTCTTGCAAAAGCTGGTGGCATTGAATGTCAACACCGCCAGCTTTTGCAAGAGGGGTTACCTGGGTTTTTGGCCCCGTGCTAGACGCCCATCTAGGGAAACCTACCAAACCCATACATTTCTGAAAAGTAGACACCCGGGGGCTTTCAAGGAGGTATGGCTTGCGTGGATCCTCCAACGTTCCTTCACCCAGAATCCCTTGCAAACCTCAATTTTTGATGGAAAAATCAGTTTTTTCACACTTTTTATGTGTGGGAAAGCGTGGCGTCACTGGGCTCACACAAATTTCCTCCCACCCAGCGTTCCCCCAGGTCTGCCGATAAAAATGGTACCTCACTTGCGTGGGTAGGCATAGTGGCTGCAACAGGAAACGGTCCAAATCGTACGGTGGAGAAATTACAATAACCAATAGCAACATTACCTTCTTTTTTGGGGGGTAGGATTGAGTTTTTGGACCGGGGCTCGGCGGGCATCTTTGGAAACTACCAAACCCAAACAGTTCTGAAAACTAGACACCCGGGGGAGTCTAGGGAGGTATGGCATGCGTGTGTCCCCCAATGTTTTCCTACCCAGAAATCCCTGCAAACCATAAATTTAGGTTAAAAAAACAGTTTTCCATACATTTTTGCGTGGGATCTCCGTGTCGGCACAAATGTCCTACCACCCAGCGTTCCCCTTGTTCTCCCGAGTAAAATGATACCTCACTTGTGTGGGTGGGCCAAAGGCCTGTGTCTAAGGCAGGGGGGCTTAATTTGTAAAACTTAAATACTACTTTTTCAAAATTCATTTCGGACTGTTCTGCTTTGGGGCACCCACACAAGTGAGGTATCCTTTTACTCGGGAGAACAAGGTGAACGCTGGGTGGTAGGACATTTTTGCCGGCACGGAGATCCCATGCAAAAAAGTTTGGAAAAGTGATATTTTTACCTAATTTTAAGGTTTGCAAGGAGTTCTGGGTAGGAAAACATTGGGGGACCTACGCATGCCATACCTCCCTGGACTCCCCCGGGTGTCTACTTTTCAGAACTGTTTGGGTTTGGTACTTTCCAAAGAATACCACTGAGCCCCGGGCCAAAAACTCAGCCCCCCCCCAAAAATCAAGGTTGTTTTGCAATTGGGTATTGTAAATTCAACACCGTACAATTTGAACCGTTTCCTGTTGCAGCCACTATGCCTACCCACGCACGTGAGGTACCATTTTTATCGGGAGACCTGGGGGAACGCTGGGTGGAAGGAAATTTGTGTGAGCCCAGTGATGCCACGCTTTCCCATGCAAAAAAGTGTGAAAAAACTGATTTTCTTTAGCTAAAATTGAGGTTTGCAAGGGATTCTGGGTAAAGGAACATTGGAGGATCCACGCAAGCCATACCTCCTTGGAAGCCCCCGGGTGTCTACTTTTCAGAAATGTGTGGGTTTGGTAGGTTTCCTTAGATGGCCGTCTAGCACAGGGCCAAAAACCCAGGTAACCCCTCTTGCAAAAGCTAGTGGTATTGAATGTCAATACCGCCAGCTTTTGCAAGAGGGGTTACCTGGGTTTTTGGCCCCGTGCTAGACGGCCATCTAGGGAAACCTACCAAAACCCATACGCATGCCATACCTCCCTGGACTCCCCCGGGTGTCTACTTTTCAGAACTGTTTGGGTTTGGTACTTTCCAAAGAATACCACCGAGCCCCGGGCCAAAAACTGAGGTGCCCCCCCCGTTAAGTCAAGGTTGTTTTGCAATTGGGTATTGTAAATTCACCACCGTACAATTTGAACCGTTTCCTGTTGCAGCCACTATGCCTACCCACGCAAATGAGGTACCATTTTTATTGGGAGACCTGGGGGAATGCTGGGTGGGTGGAAATTTGTTGATCCACGCAGATTCCAGAACTTTCCACCACAGAAATGTGAGGAAATGTGTTTTTTTGTCAAAATCTTTGCAAGGGGTTCTGGGTAACAAAACCTGAGGGTAGGCAGAGGAGTCACCCCATCCTGAATTCCCCTGGGTGTCTAGTTTTCAAAATTGTATAGGTTTGCTAGGTTTCCCTTGGTGCTGGCTGAGCTAGGGCGCAAAAACAAAAGGTAGTCTTTTTGTCCAAAAAGTGCAAGATTTCACTGGGAAATTGAGGTGCCACCATGTTGCGTTTTGCGCTGTTTCATGTCGCAGCCCCTATGCCTACCCACGCAAGTGAGGTACCATTTTTTTCGGGAGACCTGGGGGAACGCTGGGTGGGTGGAAATTTGTTGATCCACGCAGATTCCAGAACTTTCCACCACAGAAATGTCTGAAAAATGTTTTTTTTGGTCAAAATCTTAACTTTGCAAGTGATTCTGGGTAACAAAACCTGGGGGTAGGCAGACGAGTCACCCCATCCTAAATTCCCCTGGGTGTCTAGTTTTCAAAAATGTATAGGTTTGCTGGGTTTCTCTAGGTGCTGGCAGAGCTAGGGTGCAAAAACAAAAGGTAGTCTCTTTGTCCAAAAAGCGCAAAATTTCACTGGGAAATTGAGGTGCGACCACGTTGCGTTTTGCGCTGTTTCATGTCGCAGCCACTATGCCTACTCATGCAAGTGAGGTACCATTTTTATTGGAAGAACTGGGGGAACGCTGGGTGGGTGTTAATTTGTTGATCCACGCAGATTCCAGAACTTTCCACCACAGAAATGTCAGGAAAATGTGTTTTTTTTGTCAAAATCTTAGATTTGCAAGGGATTCTTGGTAACAAAACCTGGGGGTAGGCAGACGAGTCACCTCATCCTGAATTCCCCTGGGTGTCTAGTTTTCAAAAATGTATAGGTTTGCTAGGTTTCCCTAGGTGCTGGCAGAGCTAGGGCGCAAAAACAAAAGGTAGTCTTTTTGTCCAAAAAGTGCAAGATTTCACTGGGAAATTGAGGTGCGACCATGTTGCGTTTTGTGCTGTTTCATGTCGCAGCCACTATGCCTACCCACGCAAGTGAGGTACCATTTTTTTTGGGAGACCTGGGGGAACGCTGGGTGGGTAGAAATTTGTTGATCCACGCAGATTCCAGAACTTTCCACCACAGAAATGTCAGGAAAATGTGTTTTGTTTGTCAAAATCTTAGCTTTGCAAGGGATTCTGGGAAACAAAACCTGGGGGTAGGCAGACGAGTCACCCCATCCTGAATTCCCCTGCGTGTCTAGTGTTAAAAAATGTATAGGTTTGCTAGGTTTCCCTAGGTCCTGGCAGAGCTAGGGCGCAAAAAGAAAAGGTAGTCTCTTTGTCCAAAAAGCGCAAAATTTCACTGGGAAATTGCGGTGCGACCACGTTGCGTTTTGCGCTGTTTCATGTCGCAGCCACTATGCCTACCCACGCAAGTGAGGTACCATTTTTTTCGGGAGACCTGGGGGAACGCTGGGTGTGTAGAAATTTGTTGATCCACGCAGATTCCAGAACTTTTCACCACAGAAATGTGAGGAAAATGTGTTTTTTTGGTGTCAAATTTTTAGGTTTGCAAGGGATTCTGGGTAACAAAACCTGGGGGTAGGCAGACGAGTCACCCCATCCTGAATTCCCCTGGGTGTCTAGTTTAAAGAAATGTATAGGTTTGCTAGGTTTCCGTAGGTGCTGGCAGAGTTAGGGCGCAAAAACAAAAGGTAGTCTTTTTGTCCAAAAAGTGCAAGATTTCACTGGTAAATTGAGGTGCGACCATGTTGCGTTTTGCGCTGTTTCATGTCGCAGCCACTACGCCTACCCACGCAAGTGAGGTACCATTTTTTTCAGAGACCTGGGGGAATGCTGGGTGGGTAGAAATTTGTTGATCCACGCAGATTCCAGAACTTTCCACCACGGAAATGTGAGGAAAATGTGTTTTTTTTGGTCAAAATCTTAGCTTTGCAAGGGAATCTGGGTAACAAAACCTGAGGGTAGGCGGAGGAGTCACCCCATCCTGAATTCCCCTGGGTGTCTAGTTTTCATAAATGTATAGGTTTGCTAGGTTTCCCTAGGTGCTGGCTGAGCTAGGGCGCAAAAACAAAAGGCAGTCTTTTTGTCCAAAAAGTGCAAGATTTCACTGGGAAATTGAGGTGCAACCATGTTGCGTTTTGCGCTGTTTCATGTCGAAGCCACTATGCCTACCCACGCAACTGAGGTACCATTTTTTTTGGGAGACCTGGGGGATCGCTGGGTGGGTGGAAATTTGGTGATCCACGCAGATTCCAGAACTTTCCACCACAGAAATGTCAGGAAAATGTAATTCTTTTGTCAAAATCTTAGCTTTGCAAGGGATTCTGGGTAACAAAACCTGGGGGTAGGCAGACGAGTCACCCCATCCTGAATTCCCCTGGGTGTCTAGTTTTCAAAAATGTATAGGTTTGCTGGGTTTCCCTACGTGCTGGCAGAGCTAGGGCGCAAAAACAAAAGGTAGTCTCTTTGTCCAAAAAGCGCAAAATTGCACTGGGAAATTGAGGTGCGACCACATTGCGTTTTGCGCTGTTTCATGTCGCAGCCACTATGCCTACCCACGCAAGTGAGGTACCATTTTTTTTGGGAGACCTGGGGGAACGCTGGGTGGGTGGAAATTTGTTGATCCACGCAGATTCCAGAACTTTCCACCAGAGAAATGTCTGAAAAATGTTTTTTTTTGGTCAAAATCTTAACTTTGCAAGGGATTCTGGGTAACAAAACCTGGGGGTAGGCAGACGAGTCACCCCATCCTAAATTTCTCTGGGTGTCTAGTTTCCAAAAATGTATAGGTTTGCTGGGTTTCCCTAGGTGCTGGCAGAGCTAGGGCGCAAAAAGAAAAGGTAGTCTCTTTGTCCAAAAAGCTCAAAATTTCACTGGGAAATTGCGGTGCGACCACGTTGCGTTTTGCACTGTTTCATGTCGCAGGCACTATGCCTACCCACGCAAGTGAGGTACCATTTTTTTCAGGAGACCTGGGGGAACGCTGGGTGGGTAGAAATTTGTTGATCCACGCAGATTCCAGAACTTTCCACCACAGAAATGTGAGGAAAATGTGTTTTTTTGGTCAAATCTTTAGGTTTGCAAGGGATTCTGGGTAACAAAACCTGGGGGTAGGCAGAGGAGTCACCCCATCCTAAATTCCCCTGCGTGTCTAGTTTTAAAAAATGTATAGGTTTGCTAGGTTTCCCTAGGTGCTGGCAGAGTTAGGGCGCAAAAACAAAAGGTAGTCTTTTTGTCCAAAAAGTGCAAGATTTCACTGGTAAATTGATGTGCGACCATGTTGCGTTTTGCGCTGTTTCATGTCGCAGCCACTACGCCTACCCACGCAAGTGAGGTACCATTTTTTTGGGGAGACCTGGGGTAATGCAGGGTGTGTGGAACTTTGTTGATCCACGCAGATTCCAGAACTTTCCACCACAGAAATGTGAGGAAAATGTGTTTTTTTTGTCAAAATCTTAGCTTTGCAAGGGATTCTGGGTAACAAAACCTGAGGGTAGGCAGAGGAGTCACCCCATCCTGAATTCCCCTGGGTGTCTAGTTTTCAAAAATGCATAGGTTTGCTAGGTTTCCCTAGGTGCTGGCAGAGCTAGGGTGCAAAAACAAAAGGTAGTCTCTTTGTCCAAAAAGTGCAAGATTTCACTGGGAAATTGAGGTGCGACCATGTTGCGTTTTGCGCTGTTTCATGTCGCAGCCACTATGCCTACCCACTCAACTGAGGTACCATTTTTTTTGGGAGACCTGGGGGATCGCTGGGTGGGTGGAAATTTGTTGATCCACGCAGCATCCAGAACTTTCCACCACAGAAATGTCAGGAAAATGTAATTTTTTTGTCAAAATCTTAGCTTTGCAAGGGATTCTGGGAAACAAAACCTGGGGGTAGGCAGACAAGTCACCGCATCCTGAATTCCCCTGGGTGTCTAGTTTTTAAAAATGTATAGGTTTGCTGGGTTTCCCTAGGTGCTGGCAGAGCTAGGGCGCAAAAACAAAAGGTAGTTTTTTTGTCCAAAAAGTGCAAGATTTCACTGGTAAATTGAGGTGCGTCCATGTTGCGTTTTGCGCTGTTTCATGTCGCAGCCACTACGCCTACCCACGCAAGTGAGGTACCATTTTTTTTGGGAGACCTGGGGGAACGCTGGGTGGGTAGAAATTTGTTGATCCACGCAGATTCCAGAACTTTCCACCACAGAAATGTGAGGAAAATGTGTTTTTTTTGTCAAATTCGTAGCTTTGCAAGGGATTCTGGGTAACAAAACCTGGTGGTAGGCAGTCGAGTCACCCCATCCTGAATTTCCCTGGGTGTCTACTTTTCCAAAAATGTATAGGTTTGCTAGGTTTCCCTAGGTGCTGGCAGAGCTAGGGCTCAAAAACAAAAGATAGTCTCTTTGTCCTAAGAGCGCAAGATTTCACTGGGAAATTGAGGTGCGACCACGTTGCGTTTTGCGCTGTTCGTGTCGCAGCCACTATGCCTACCCACGTGAGTGAGGTACCATTTTTTTCAGGAGACCTTAGGAACACTGGGTGGGTGGAAATTTGTTGATCCACACAGATTCCAGAACTTTCCTCCACAGAAACGTGAGGAAAATGTTTTTTTTTTGTCAAATTCTTAGCTTTGCAAGGGATTCTGGGTAACAAAACCTGGTGGTAGGCAGTCGAGTCACCCCATCCTGAATTCCCCTGGGTGTCTACTTTGCAAAAATGTATAGGTTTGCTAGGTTTCCCTAGGTGCCGGCAGAGCTAGGGTGCAAAAACTACAGGTAGGCACTTTGCCAAAAAAGGGTCAATTTGTAACTGCAAAATTTAGGTGTGACCACGTTGCATTTTGCGCCATTACCTGTCGCAGGCACAAGGCCGACCCACACAACTGAGGTACTGTTTTTATCGGGAGACTTGGGGTAATTCAGATTTTTAAATCAACTGGTATTACCCAATGAGCTTACATGCATTTCTCCCTTTCAATGAAAGACATTGTGTAAAAAAAAAATATTTTTGAAAAATGACCAATAATTCTCATGCTAGTATGAGTATTCCCAAGTTTGAAAATGTGCAATTATATACTGTTTCTGAACTCTATAATTTGTACCCAATTCAGAAATACATAGGTGTCTTTCATACAGATTTTTCCATGTATACATTTTCCAAGACAAAGTGCTCTATACCCAGTAAATGTAAAAAATACCATTGCAGGTTGCTGCTCAGTTTTTGGATCTGGGTTCGTTGGGGTCTTGGTGAAACTACAAGTCCTATATATCCCCGAAACCAGGAAGGTCTAACGGATGTAAAGGTATATTGCTTTCCAAGAGCTGTCAAAATTAAAAAAAGTTATAGCTGAAAACGTTGAGACAAAAGGCTGTTTTTTTCAACAAATTTTCAATTATTCCAATATTTTACTGTTAGTTTCTATAAAGAAACCTTCATGGATTTAGACAAATGACCCCTTTCTGATTTCAGAATTTTGTCTACTGTTCGAAAATGTACAGATTTCCAGGATCCATTATTGCTTTCAAACTCATTTCTACCATTAACTGGAAGGAGGTGGAAAGCTCTAAAAATAGCAAAAATAGGCTATGTCCCAGAAAAATGCCAAAACTGTGTGAAAAATGTTGGTTCTCTGACAAAAGACTGTCATTCCCTAAAAGCTGAGAAAATGGAGATTTTAGCCCCACAAACCCTTTTTTGATAACTTTTTCAGGGAAAAACCCAGAGGCTTTCATTTGCAGCCTGTTTTTCCCATTTTTCTGAAAAAAACAAAAATGTCACTATATTTTGGTTAATTTCTGGGACCCCTCCAAGGGAATCCACAAACCCTGGGCGCATTTAGAATCCACATGATGTTGGAAGAAAAGGACGCAAATTTGGCGTGGATACCTTATGTGGTCAAAAAGTTACAAGGGCCTAAGTGTGCACTACCCCAAATCGCCAAAAAAGGGCTTAGCACAGGAGGGGAAAAGGCCTAGCAGCGAAGGGGTTAACTGTTTGTCAACACTCCAAACCAGGAAGTGTTGGCAGCCATCTTGTGCCTCTGTAGAACCGAGGCACAAGAAAACAGAAAAAGAAACGCGAAAAACGTGAAAAACACACAAAACGTGAAAAGGGGACAGGGCAGAAACATCCTGACCCCCGAGGCCTGCTAAGGGGGTCCCACAAGGACCCCCAAGGCCCCCCTCAATTTTTTTTTCTTTTGAAAAAATCGTGGTATATGCGAATAATACACGTACCCTGCCAATCCCCCCCCTAAAAAATTAAGGCACCACTCTGCAAACGCGCCCCCTGGTGTGTTTGCAGACGGGGAAATAATTCCCCTTGAATACTGGGGGTTCCTGGGGGCCAAGTAGCCCACCAGGAGCCTCCAGTATGTGCCAGGGGGCAGCCTTGCATAGATGTGTAAAGAGGCCATGCCAATTTTTACACCTCTCTGCAACGCAGCCTCCCGGGGCATACTGGAGGTTACTAGTGGGCTAGTTGGCCCCCAGGGACCCCAGGTATTCAAGGGGAATTAGTTCCCCCTCTGCAAACGCGCCAGGGGGCTGCCTTGCAGAGACGTGTAAAGAGGCCATGCCCCTTTTTACACCTCTCTGCAAGGCAGCCCCCAGGCTCATACTGGAGGTTCCTGACCCCCTAGGCCTGCTCAGGGGGTCCCACAAGCACCCCCAAGGCCTCCCCCTAATTTTTTTTTCAGAATAGTCCTGGGATACGCATAGGGTACGCGCACCCTGGTGATCCCCCCCCCAAAATGAAGGCACCACTCTGCAAACGCGCCCCCTGGTGCATTTGCAGAGGGGAAAATAAATCCCCTTGAATACTGGGAGTACCTGGGGGCCAAGTAGCCGGCCAGGAACCTCCAATATGCACCAGGGAGCTGCCTTGCAGAGACGTGTAAAGAGGCCACGCCCCTTTTTACACCTCTCTGCAACGCAGCCCTCTGGCACATACTGGAGGTTCCTGGTGGGCTAGTTGGCCCCCATGGACCCCCACTATTCAATGAATTCCTCCTCTGCAAATAAGCCAGGGGGTGTGTTTGCAGAGTGGTGCAATCCGTCACCTCAAGCCCCGCCCACCCACTGCACCACTCTACAAACACGCCCCCTGGCACGTTTGCAGAGGGGGAAATAAAACCCCTTGAATACTTGGGGCCCTGGGGGCCAAGTAGCCCACCAGGAGCTTCCAGTATGTGCCAGGGGGCTGCCTTGCAGAGACGTGTAAGAGGCCATGCCCCTTTTTACACCTCTCTGCAACGCAGCCTCCTGGTGCATACTGGAGGTTCCTGGTGGGCTAGTTGGCCCCCAGGGACCCCCAGTATGCAAGGGGAATTAGTTCCCCCTCTGCAAACGTGCCAGGGGGTTGCGTTGCAGAGAGGTGTAAAAAGGGGCTTGGTCTCATTACACTTCTCCGCAATGCAGCCCCCTGGCGCATACTGAAGGTTCCTGGTGGGATAGTTGTCCCCCAGGGACCCCCAGTATGCAAGGGGAATTAGTTCCCCTCTGCAAACGTGCCAGGGGGCTGCGTTGCAGAGAGGTGTAATAAGCGGCGTGGCCTCATTACACCTCTCTGAAACGCTGCCCCCTGGTGCATACTGGAGGTTCCTGGTGGGCTAGTTGCCCCCCAGGTACCCCAGTATGCAAGGGGAATTAGTTCTCCCTCTGCTAACGCGCCAGGGGGTTGCGTTGCAGAGAGGTGTAAACGGGGCGTGGTCTCATTACACTTCTCTGTAATGCAGCCCCCTGACGCATACTGGATGTTCCTGGTGGGCTTGTTGCCCCCAGGGACCCCAGTATGCAAGGGGAATTAGTTCCCCCTCTGCAAATGTGCCGGGGGGCTGCGTTGCAGAGAGGTGTGATGAGGCCATGCCCCTTTTTACAACTCTCTGCAATGCTGTCCCCTGGCGCATACTGGAGGTTCTTGGTGGGCTAGTTGGCCCCCAGGGACCCCCAGTACGCAAGGGAACTTAATCCCCCAACTTAGAACGTGCTACGGGGTGCATTTGCACAGTGGTAAAGGTCGGGCGGGGCTTGAGGTGATATATGTGCAAACATGCCCGGTTGTGTGTTTTAAGTTGGGGAATTAATTCCTCTTCAATCCAGAGTTCCCCTAGGGGCCAATTAGTCCAACAAGTACCTCCAGTAAGCACCACAGAGCTGCGTTGCAGAGTGTTGTAAAAAGGGGGCGTGCCCTCTGAACACCTCTCTGCACTGGAGGTACCCGGTGGGCTAGTTGGCTCACAGGGGACCTCATGATTGAAGAGGAATTAATTCCCCAACCTAAAACGCGCCACAGGGCGTGTTTGCACACATATCACCTCAGACCCCGCCCCCTTCCTTCACTATTGAGCACAATATTCCTCTAAAACTAGTGGAACTACGAATTCCGATTTACTTACCTGTTATCACGAAAGATGTCAGTGCTGCATCTTTGAGCCCAGTACGGACCCTGAAAAGTAAATCTAAGCGTACTTACCAGTAACTTGTATTTCCTTCCATAGGAATCTATTGTGTGGTTTTCACCAAAAAAGTTTCTAAGTGTCTATTTTTGAAACATACAAATATTCCTGTAAAATCAGCCGAACTACGAATTCCGATTTACTCACCTGTTATCAGGACAGACCTGTGTGCTGCATCTTTCAGCTCACTACTGATCCTGAAAAGTAATTCTAACCATACTTACAGTAACTTGAATTTCCTTCCATAGTCTAGTTTCACTTGGAAATTCTTCTGTGGAGTTTTGGAACTTTAAAAAATTCCTCTAAAATCAACAGAACTACGAATTCTGATTTACTCACCTGTTATCAGGAGATACCTCAGTGCTACATCTTTCAGCTCACTACTGATCCTGAAAAGTAATTCTTACCATACTTACAGTAACTTGAATTTCCTTCCATAGGCTAACATTGACTGGTTTCACTTTGGAAATACTTCTAAGTGTGGAGTTTTGGAACTTTAAAAAAATCCTTTAAAATCAGTCGAACTACGAATTCCTATTTACTCACCTGTTATCTGGAGAGACCTCAGTGCTGCATCTTTCAGCTCACTACTGTCCCTGGAAAGTAATTTTAACCGTACTTACCAGTAACTTGAATTTCATTCCATAGGATATCATTGCCTGCTATATAAAATATATGTAAATTACAAAAATATGAAATAAAAGTAAAAAATATTAAAATGTCATTATTTAAAAAAAATGTTTTTCAATGTATATTAAAAATATGTAATGTAATTTAAAAAATAAAATATCTAAAAAAAATACTTTAAAACAATGTAGTAAATCAGTATAAAAAAATATAACAATTAATACATTTAAAAATGATCATTTACAAAACCTTTGAAATTCACTGAAAAAACCATAGGTTTCAGCCACGTTATAGTAAGGAATTAGCATTTAAAAAACCTTCGAAAGTCACTGAAAAAAACAGGTTTCAGCCACATTATAGTTAGGAATTAGCATTTAAAAAACCTTAGAAATTCACTGAGAAAAAAATAGGTTTCACACATGTTATAGTTAGCTGGACATTTCACTCATACAAAACCATTGAAATTCCCCCGTTATAGTTAGTTCAGCTAACTATAACTCACGTGCCTGCAATGCACATCTAATGACGTCACATATTACATCACTCATGACATGGTCAGTGACATCACTCATGAAATCACTGATGACATCTCAAATGACATCACTGATGGCATCACTGATAACCTCATCCTTGTGAAAGAGTGGCAGACCTCCTCTCAGCGTAATATAACCTTTGATACACAAATTCAAAAATAGAAACTAAAATTTTCAAAAAAATGGAGATACCAATACCACTTACAACAACCTATACAGTAATTCTACCATCTACATACACATCCACTCATGCACCATCAGCTCTATATAGTCACTCATACATGTACTCACTCATCATATGTACTCATACACCTATACATCCTGTTACACACCTACACTCATCCATAGAGTTGCTCACACACATACTCGCACATGTAAATAAACTATCAAACACCCATTTACTTGCATATACAGCAATACACACACCACCACACTTCTACAGAAACGTACACATACTTACTCTCTTAAACAATCACTTATAGAAACACATACTTATTTATACAGGAACTCTTCCAATCTCTCACTCTCACATATACTCACTTATATACATCAATACTCACATATACTAGTTTAAAACATATGTACTTACTCATAAAGACACTACTGAGACAGTCATTCACTCATTAACACACCCATACACACAGTCATCCACCCATACAGTCTTGCACACATGCTGTCTTCAAAACACATACAAACACTGAGTCACTCATTCATGCATCTATGCGCTAAGTAATACTCCCCACCGAACCATACAGACACTCATACTGATACTCAAAAAGCCAACTAATAACTCATATAGACACTCCTGTAGCTACTCACCAACCCATGCAGCCACTTATATACAAAGTGAGACACTGATACAGATATTTACATATTTAAACCTTAGTCGTTAATACATGTATTAATTAAGATACACTTAATAAGTCAGTTATGCAATAATTTTTACAAAAAAAACATCCATTTAGACATTTATTTACCCATTTATTCTTCCATCAAACTTTAGATATACATATATAAAAAATATTTATTTTTCAGACAGACACACATTCACTGGATGATGTCATCAGTGATGTCATTTGAGATGTCATCAGTGATGTCATGAGTGATGTCACTGACCATGTCATGAGTGATGTAAGATGTGACGACATCAGCAGTGCATTGCGGGCGCGCGAGTTATAGTTAGCTGATTGCTTTTCCTCAGGGGGAGCAGCATGTTAGCTGCTCTCCCTGATGAAAAGCAATGCCGGCTCCCGAAGGACATGGGGAGCCGGCTGGGACTCTGGGGGCATTGGGGTTCCCCCCACAGTCCCCAATGTATTATATAAGCCCCGGAGGATGGGGTCCCCAGGATAATAAAAATTAGTAATAGTGGCCATTTTTTTTTACAGTAAAATTAGGAGACTCGCACCCAGCCCATCGTTCAGTGCGGCTCTTGGTGTGCAGGCTTTGGATGCACAGCTTCTAACCTGTAGCGTGCGCGACCCCAGCGCGTGTGGTGCATGACTTGCATGTGTTGGCTGCAAGACTTTGACGCGTTGGGTACGCAACTCCTAGCCAAAAAATAAATAATATTTTTCAAATATACAACCAGCTTATGTGTTTAGTTGTTAGGTGGCTCTAAAAGCCCTTGTGTTTATTGAGAGATTTTAGTACCTATAAGTAATTACCAATGCGGAGTCTAAAGTTCAAGAGGAAGACTCTGTTACCCTCATCTGTATAATGTACACCACCAATCCTATAGATGCCATCCATATTGAAACGCAGATTGTTGTGGTAAATGGACTCGGAGAGAAGCAGAAACAGATTTATTCATATGCTTTTCTGTGGACAAAATTGATTGGACCAGTTCCATTTCTTCCTTTGGCACATGTTAGAATAGACAAAGGCAGTTGTGGGGGAAAAGTGACATCAGTTCTCCAAAGGTGTCCTTCATAAGCATTTCCAGACCTACCCCAGTCAAAGTGCCTAGGTCATTGCCACCACAGTGCACAATTATGAGGTGAGGGTGTTGGAGATGCAAAAAGGATTTCATCAATGCCATCAATTGGTGCCACTTTAACCCTCTCTGTCCAATCTATTTAATGTCTATATTTGGTAAACCTAGGTCTTTGTGAATTCCTTTGTTTTTTGCGTACCTTTGGCTCCAGAAAATATAGCTGTGTCCCACAATCCACACTCTAAGCATCTTGAAGGCAAGTCTGGATGCACTAAGATGGTCTCTGTAAATGAAGTGGCAGTTTGAAAACTAAGATTTTTCTAAAATGGTGGATAGCATGCAGTATTGAAAAAATAAAATAAAATAAATCATTGGTTGTTTGACAACATTCTACATTGAAAACTAGGGTGGATGTTTCTGTTTTTTTAAAAGCATGATTCGTATTGGTTAACAAAAAGTGATTTATGAACTTTTGACCTGTGTGCTCAGTTAAGTGTGAACTATTTCTATGGTAACAGGAAGAAGGCAGACTGGGGGTTGGGTTGAAATGTATGTCGTTTGGAAAGGGTTGAAATCTGTAACCAATTGAAATGTGTGGTTTGAATTAATGAGGGAAGCAATGTGATTTGATGTGAAGGTGTATATGTGTGTAAAATGAAAGGAAAAATGTGCCATTATTTGGTTCTCTTCAGAGGTGTTTAAAACATAGATTCTGTATAAGAAAATCTGCTGTGTGACTGATATACTTCGTATTCTACAAAACAATTTGAAAGGTGAGTTATTAATTTGTGAGGGAATATATGGGGTGCATTTTGATTTTAATTAGACTAATGTGTTTTTCTCTAGAATTTTATTGTGACTGTGTGTGCTTTTAAAAAGTATTCTGAGATAAGAATTTGTGTATTGTATGTGCTTTCAGACAGACAACTATATTGTTCTCATGTTTTGGTAGAATTAGAATACAGTACTCATTCTAGACTATGAAATGTGTTTTGGTAAAATGCAATGGATAGTGTTGGCTGTATAGAGTCTCACAGTGAGTCTTGTGTGCATTTAGGAATTATACTGATAGAAGCACTGTATACTAACGTGTAGTAGAACATGTTGTGCAATGTGTAGAGTCACCTAAAGTCTTATTGAGTGGTAAATGTGTTTTGGTAAAATGCAAGGGATAGAGTTGTTGGAGTAGAATCACACAGTGAGTCTGTGCATTTAGGAATCACTCTGAGAGAAGCATTTTGGTAGTTCATGTGTTCCCTGACATGTAATTGGTTAAAAACGGATTTTGTTCTCACATTTTAGTAGAACTAGAAAATAGTCATTGGTTATGTGTTTCCAAAATGAGTTTACCAATAATAGTAAAATGCAGTTCTGAAATATATGTATTCTTGCAGTGATACTATCACTAGCATGATCCCGTACAGTACATAAACACCCCTACACTGTGCTAGAACACTACCTAAACACCATTTCACTACCCTAAAGCTTACATCTATCACAGCAGGACCCCTTACACTACCCAAACACCACTATACTACCCTACTACTGTATTTATAAGAAATATTATTTGTCTTGAATCACACTGTGAGTCAGTGTCCATTTGGGGAAATTGAGAGACAATGATTTGGTTGCTTTATGTGTTTGCAAACATATAAATACATGTACTCTTGCAGTGACACCATCTGTAGCATGACTCCCTACACTACACAAAGACCAGTGCACTACCATAAACGCTTAATCTACCTCCAGCATGATCTCCTACACTTCCCATTCACTACTGCAGTATCCTAAGCCATAAAACACTACTCCAGCACGACTGCCTACATTACTCAAACACCGTTGCACTAACCTAAACCTTAAATCTACCCAGCACAACCTCCTACACTACCCAAACACCACTTTGTTTCCTGGAACACTACCCTACCACGAGCCCTTTCACTACACAAACACCACTGCACTACGTTAAACCCTAAAACGCTATCCCTATGATGATCCCATACAATACTTAAACACCACTGCACTATGCTACAACACTACTCCAGCATGACTCACTATACTTCCTAAACACCATTTCACTACCCTAAACCTTACATCTACCCCAGCACAACCTGCTACACCACCCAAACACCATTGCACTACTGTAAACCCTTAATATACCTCTAGCACGACTACCCACACTACCCATTCACCACTTTACTACTCTAAACCTTAAAGCTACCGCAGCACAATCTCCCACACTACCAAAACACCATTTTATTTCCTAGGAACACTACCCTACCACAACCCCCTACACTACAGAAACATCACTGCACTACCTTAAACCCTAAAACACTATCCCTAGCATGATCCCCTACAGTATATAAACACCACTGCACTATGCTAGAACACTACCCTAGCATGACTTCCTACACTACCTACACACCATTTCACTACTGTAAAGCTTAAATCTATCACAGCAGGAGCTCTTACACTACACAAACTACTACTGAATGTATAAGAAATATTGTTATTCGTCTAGAATCACACTGTGAGTCAGGGTCCATTTTGGGAAATTGGGAGACATTGATGTGACTGGTTTATGTGTTTGCTGACATATAAATACATGTACTCTTGTAGTGACAGTAGCCCTAGCATGATTCCCTACACTACACAAAGAGCAGTGATCACCAACACTACACATTCACTACTGTAGCACCCTAAACCCTAAAACACTACTCCAGTGCAACTGCCTACACTACTGAAACACCATTGCACTACCCTGCTCCTTAAATGAACTCCAGTACAACCTCCTACACTACCCAAACACCAATGCACTTTCCTAGAACAGTACCGAACCATGACCCCATATACTACACAAACACCATTGCACTACCTTAAACCCTAAACACTATCCCTAGCATGACCCCGTACAGTACATACACTACAGTATGCTAGGACAGTACCCCAGCATGATTCTCTACACTAACTAAACACCATTTTAGTACCCTAAAGCTTAAATCTATCACAGCAGGGCCCTTTACACTACCCAAACACCACTATAGTATCCTACTACTATATTTATAAGAAATATTGTTATTTGTCTAGAATCACAGTGTGAGTCAGTGTCCATTTGGGGAAATTGAGAGACAATGATTTGGTTGGTTTATGTGTTTGCAGTCATATAAATGCATGTGCTCTTGCAGTGGCACTATCCCTAGCACAATTCCCTATACTAAACAAAGACCAGTGCACTAGCCTAAACTCTTAATCTACCTCTAGCACGATCACCTACACTATCGATTCACTACTGCAGTACCCTAAACCCTAAAACACTACTCCAGCACAACTGCCTACACTACTCAAACACCATTGCACTACCCTAAAACTTAAATCTACCCCAGCAAAACCTCCTATACTACCCAAATACCATTTTATTTCCTAGAACACTATCCTACCACAAGCCCCTACACTACACAAACACCACTGCACTACCTTAAACCCTAAAACAGTATCCCCAGCATGATCCCCTACAGTACATAAACACCACTGCACTCTGCTAGAACACTACCCTAGCATGACTCCCTACACTACCTGCACACCGTTTCACTACCCTAAAGCTTAAATCTATCACAGCAGGACTCCTTACACTACCCAAATACTACTACACTACCCTGTTACTGCATTTATAAGAAATATTCTTATTTGTCTAGAATCACACTGTGAGCCAGGGTCCATTTGGGGAAATTCAGAGACAATGATTTGGTTAGTTTATGTGTTTACAGACATATAAATACATGTACTCTTGCAGTGACACTATCCCTAGCTTGATTCCCTACACTACACACAGACCAGTACACTACCCTAAACCCTTAATCTACCCCAGCACGATCACCTACACTACCCATTCACTACTGTAGTACCCTAAACTCTAAAACACTTCTTCAGCACAACTGCCTACACTACTCAAACAACACTGCACTACCCTAGAACAGTACTCCACAACAACCCCCTACACTACACAAACACCACAGCAGTACTGTAAACTCTAAATCTGTACTGTTGGTAAACGATAGTGACTTTTCAGGTACCATGTAGTAATCTATTTACTAAAGTAGGAGTGTACCAATCATGAATTGACTCAGGGTCTTTCCTTATAGTATTGTGATCATTTAGTTAATATGCATGTACTAATAAAGTGCATCAGGTTTTAGTTTTATGGAGAGCTTCAAAGTGGTATGTACTATGTATGTACTGCTGTTACGAACTTTACAGTTGTGATTCAGGCCTAAAATTTCTTAATTAGAATATATATGGAATGAGTTTGAAAGTAATAAAAAAGTACAATTTTAAAGATATTAATACATATTTGTTTATGAATATTTTTCCCAGATACTGTTTATTATTATTAAAAAAGTTATCATGCCAGACAAAAAAAGAAGAAGAAAATCTCAGAAGAAGGATATTTACTTGAAAAACATGTCAACCACAAGTATTGCAAGACCAACATAATGTGTCTAAAAAGAGAAATAATTCTGGTAAGACCACAAAGGATTTTATAAAAAAATATTACTAGATACAGAAAAAAATGGAACTAGATACAGGAAAAAATGGAAATGTTGAAAGCAGTGAAAATGTTGCAAACACAGAAAAAAGTGCAAACATTAGGAAATGAAAAAAGGCATTGTACATACAAAGGATACAACTTATAGTGAAAGAAGAGAAAAAAATATAAACAAATGCACAAACAAATATTTTACAACAGAGTAGTCCATAATTTACTGAAACATACAACGAAATGTATAAAAAGAAGAAGCATATTGAATCCATTGTTGAAAAGGCTTTTGAAGTAAAGAGGAGATTATTCATTTTAGTAATAAACAGAATTTGATCACTAGATAAACCAATCCATTTAATGAAGGCCAAATGTAAGAGGAAAAGAGTAATTAACCAAAGTCATTTTTGAGATATTTTTTAGGCGAATGGAAACACTCTTCAAGTTCTGAGCCTTTTTTTAATGAAGAGAGTTATTTACAGAGCAATAATTTGCTGACACAATTGGTTAAGCTTATGAGGTTAGAGATGGTTGTCCAATTGAGAAAGAGCAAATGGTTCCTAGAAATGCCGAAGAAGTGATAGCTGATGAACTTCTAGGCAGATGTCCTAAATCCCCAGTGTACACTTGGGATTGTAGTAGTATTTGTAGTGTACAACAAGAATCTATTGATAAATTATGCAATTTCTTACATGCATATTATAAAAAAAAGTGTTAAACAAAAGATGTAGCTGTTGCAAGGACTAGACCCTTTCAGAGGGAGAAAATATACTGGTTTGCATGGTCATTCTTTGGCGTGTCTTTCTGGGAAAGTATGTCAAAGTGTTTTTCACCATTTCAGGATGTTGGCAGTACATCATACTCAAATGCGGAAGTTAGTCAGAAGATTGTATTATGTAAAAAGTCCAGCACTAAAGTTAAATGAGTTGAACAGTACTCTTTTGCGTGGGTCAGTATCAGATGTGAAAAAGGTTTGTGATGATATTGAGTTTTGTTACTTTGGTCCTGAAAAAGAGAGTGAAGAAACTCAGTCATTAATAGAAGAAATGTTGTAGAGAATGTTGAACATAGTTGTACAAAACTTTTTGAAAATGAAATTGCAAAGTTTAAGGTGATTTCAGTTGAAAGGCCACATTTTTCTTGTATTTGTTGTTGCGAACTCACTACAAAAATCAGACTAGGAGTGTTGATCTGTTTTTAAAAAGTGAAAAAGAAAATAATAATACGTGGAAAGAATTTGCAACTTATTTGTTGGTAGAGAATTGTTTTGATATGGGTTCTGATCAGCGTATTTGTAAAAATTGTTATAACAAATTAGATAAGAATAAAATGCCCGCTAGAGCTGTTCATAATAATCTAGTGTTGGTTGCTATTCCTCCAGAACTGATATATTTAAACACGTATGAGTCTATTCTCGTTCAATGTGAGCACCAGTTTCAGGCTATTGTTCGTATGGAGACTAAAACAGGTCAATTGCCTCCTTCAGATTTACAAAGAGGATTAAAAGGAAGAGTTGTGTATTTACCGTTAGATTTAATGAAAAATATTGAAACTATTGGTGTAGAGAGTGTAGAAAGTAAACCACTAGTTATTCTTGATAATGGTGTGCCCACGAAGAATAAGAAAATCTGGCAGGAGTTAGTGGATGTTAGGAAAGTGCAAAAGGCAACATTGTATTTGATAAAAAACAATACATACTATAAGAATGTTTATATAGGAGAAGAAGAAATAGTTTTAGGAGAAGATACTGAAATGTCAAGTGGACAAATTGAAAAAGTGGATATGTTAAGATGTGAAGAAATCTATGAACATTACAGTGTGCATCCACTTAATTCAAAAGAATTAATGGGGAACACTATTGATTTGTTCCAAATGAAAAAAGCAAAAGGAACTCCCAT
This sequence comes from Lissotriton vulgaris, assembly GCF_964263255.1. Lineage (NCBI taxonomy): Eukaryota > Metazoa > Chordata > Amphibia > Caudata > Salamandridae > Lissotriton > Lissotriton vulgaris. The sequence continues at coordinate 92,741,187 of NC_141690.1, forward strand.
GACTGTATGGGAAGAGAGCTTCGAAGCTGGTTGTTTTCCACATTTGTTTCCAACTGGAAAAGGAGGATGATATGATGAACGTCATGTGCAGATTCCTGCATCTGAATATCGGACAACAAGATTATATGCAGAAGATACACAAGATTTCGACAATGTATCCTCTATATATTTAATCTTTTGTTTGAAAGTGACTTGTCTGGACTTTCATATGCAGTCAATCATATTAAAAAAACTGGAATACATCTGCGAAATGTATCTGCAAAAGATTTTATGGATAAAGTGCACCAGAGAGATGATCATATAGAATCTCAGCTCATTAATTTGATGGCATGTCAGCGTGGGACTAATGAATAATGGTACCGTTGTCATGGAGAACTAAAATGTATGCTACGGAATTTAGGAACTCCAACATGGTTCCTTACCCTAAGCTGTGCTGAGTACGCTTGGGATGATTTAGTACAATTTCTTCGAGAGGCAAATTCTAATAATAAAAATATTGAATACAAGACACCTGGAGAATTGTGTTCTTTGGATCCTGTTAATGTGCGCAGGTATTTCAATCATAGATTTGAGACTATGATGTCTTTTATATGCAATAAAAAAATCCTCCTCTTGGAGAAGTTGTGGATTTCTTTTGGAGAAAGGAGTATCAAGCAAGAGGTGCTCCTCATATACATATGCTGTTATGGATTGAGAACGCTCCCAAATTTGGAACAGATGCGGATGATACTGTTTTGAGTTTTATTAAACAATATGCAACATGTGCTGTACCCAAAAGCACATAAGAAAACAACTTAAGAGCACAAGTGTTACAATTCCAAAGCCACCGATGTGGAAAATACTGCTGACGAAAGTACAAATCTAAGGACAAGTTCTACACTAAATGTCGTTTTGGATATCCAGGTCCTGTAATATCAAAAGGAAAAGTGAACAGTTTTGTTTGCGACATACTATCACAAGAAAGTCTCCAAAAAATACCTATAACTTAAGAAAAATGAAGAATCAAAATACATAAATGACTACAACCCAGTTATTTTGTCTATGTGGAATGCTAACATGGATATACAATATGTTGCGGACAATTCCATTGCTGTTGCTCGATATGTCACGTCTTATATTACAAAATCAGAAAAGACGGAATTGAAAGAAATGTGGGAAAAGATTTCTCATGAGAAGACTTTAAGTAAGAAATTATACAGTTTCAGTTTGAAGATGTTATCTCATCGAGAAATCGGAGCATATGAATTCTCGATCGGTTATCATCTGCAAGTCTATACTCCAAATCTACAAGAATCATTTATGTGAGTCAACGTCTAGCAGCAATGCGAAATCGAGTACTGAAATCTGTACTATAAATTGAATATTTAGCAGAAAAAGATCCAGAAAGTACAGATATTTCGAAAACAAATATGTTGGACACATATTACCCAAACAGAAGTCATCATCTTGAGAACATGTGTCTCTATGAAGTGCTGCAAAACTACACTTTTAAACGGAATACTACAGAGAACATCAATGATGGAAAATATTGAGTCATTGGTTCCCGAAGGATGTTTGGTGAAACAAACGAAAATAAATTTGATTAATCACAGGAAGCTGAGTTGCGACACTGCTGATAAAAGGGAATTTTACTATTTAGCCCTTTTACAACTATTCAAACCACAGCGTTCAGAACTGGAATTACTTGTAGATTTCCAGAGCTATGAAGATACCTATAATGCTTGTAAAGATAGCATAAAATGCAGTGCTTTTGCAAATCATGTGAAAATGTTGAATGATGAAATTGATCAAGAAGCTACAATTGCAGCTGAGATTGCTAGAGACAGTTTTCAAGACAGTCAAAGTTCTGTTGTGCTGAGTCAAGATCCACTAGGACAGCCAATTGTTGAAAATGAAGCAGCAATCACCATGAATGAAGTGGAAACATCAATGTATCAAGCTCAAGAAGATGTAACTAACTTAGCAAACTTGGAAGAACAACTAAATGTTGAGCTAAAACAAATACATGAGCAAGTGAGACAACAGATTGACCATGGATTACTTCATGAAAAGAAAGAGTGCTCATTCACGTCATTTCAACCTATCCGAATGTACGTGAGTGGACAAGCTGAAATAGGAAAACGTTTTTTGATTAAAGCAATTACCAGTTATCTACAGAAAACAACTGAGTCGCATTTGTCTTGTGTTGTCACTGCTCCAACTGGGTTGGCTGCACACAAAATTAAAGGTATTACTTTACATCGTTTACTAATGCTACCAGTAGAGCATGAAAACAAATTGGAATACCATAAGCTATCTGGAGAAGCTTGTTGTGAAGTTTCAAGAGTCTTGAAGAAAATGAAACTTCTCATTATTGATGAGGTAAGTATGGTATCAAACTTAATGCTTGCCTTTGTGCATTTAAGAATTCAGCAAATTCTTAAAACAGAGTATGCCGTGTTATTTGGAGGAAAACACGTCATAGTTTTTGGAGCTCTACTGCAACTGAGCCCTGTAAAAGGACAACCAGTATTTAAAACACTTCCGCATGAAGACACCAGAAAGTCTCTGGGTAGTGTTGGAAACGTGAATATTTGGTCATATTTTGAATGCAAAGAACTCATTACAAATATGCGACAGGCAAATGATGTTGATTATGGAACTATTCTCCAAGATATAAGAATTGAACTACTAACTGAACATGGCAAACAAGCTTTGCAGACTCGATTACTTTCCAATTGGTTTCCAAATGAAAACGTACTTCCAGAGAAAATATACATGAAAATTGCAGAAAACAAATCTGTAATCTGCTTAATGCCAACAACGCGTGAGTGTTCTATATAACAACTTTTGAAACTGGAAAATGAAGAATGGAAGTCGTCGATAAAATAGAGCATGAAGGAATCACTATTGTTTTGACTGAAAAATTGAAGACAAAATTGGATTCTTTAGAAAAATCAATATCTAAAACTGCTGGTTTAGAAAAGAATCTATATGCATGTAGAAACTGTCAAGTCATTTTAAGGCGCAATTTGGATGTAGAAAAAGGTTTAGTTAATGGAGCAATGGGCAAAGTTATGGATTTTGTTAATTATCAAAATAAAGATGGTATTGAATTCTTAAAGATTAAATTTGATCAGATTGAAGAAGTGAAACAAATTGGTTGTTGTTCTGTTCGTTGTTAAAGATTAATATGTCCGTAGAAAACAGTTTCCACTTTCTCTGGCATTTGCAGTGACTATTCATAAATCTCAAGGTTTAAGTGTTGACAGTGATTTGGTGAACATTGGAAATACTGTGTTTAAAGAGGGTATGGCATATGTTGCTATGTCGCGAGTCAGAACATTATCTGGTTTGTTTTTTTATTGATTTTGATGATACAAAGGTTACTGCAGATGCGAACTGTGTCAAAGAGTGTAATAGGTTAAAAAGAACATATGCTCCTAATTTAGGTCAATATCTTGTATTTGAAAATCGTGTGGTTTCTCAAAAAAGAAGGTATGAGAACATCTGTACTGAAGGTGTAGAGAAGAGAAAAAAAACAAGATAATGTTGTGAATGCAAGCAAAAAGAAAAAGGACACTGTTGAAGAGATTGTTGGATTTCAGTTTGAAGATAGATCTGGTGTCAACTGCTATGCTAATGTAGTGGTCAATGTGGTTTTTTTCTTGAAGGTTTGCAACAGCAAATTATGGAGAATCGTGAAAAAAGATTTTGTTCCTTGTTACATTCTCTTTATGATAAAAGTAAAATACAAAGTGTTTCTAATGTCCTTAATCTTTTGGATGTATGTTCTGGTTCTACAAAATTTGCACAAAATATCCAACAAGATGCTCAGGAGTTTCTAATGTCTATGCTTACAGAATTAGAAAATGAAGGTGTAGACATTGTTGGCCTTTGTTATAAATGGGAACATCAATGTGAAAATTGTATGTATACATGTAGTATTAAAGTAGATACTGAAAGATTTTTATATTTGACATTACCGGACTGTAAATCAGTGTCTTTCAGTAAATTAGTTAAAGCTGCAAACCAAAACATGGAGTGTAGGCAATGCAAATCAGAAATGTTATCAACATTATTTATCCAAAGATATGGAAAATATATAATTTTAATGATGCAACGTTGTACAGCTCACGGAAGAAAATTGGACACTTTAATAAAGCATTTTGTAGCTACACAACTATCAATATCTGGAAGGACTTTTGTAGCAGTTACAATAATTTTCCACAATAGTCCTTCAATAACATTAGAACATTACACTGCATATCTCAAAAGTGACAAAGGCTGGAGTCTTTGTAATGATGCTGAGTTGGTTTTCAAACAGGGTTTGCCTTTCGAATTACCAAATTCCTACCTATTATTTTGAAAGCCAACGTTTTAGGAAGATAATTCAGCCTCTGAGGAATTTATTTTTATAATTTCATAGGATTGTCATTGGACAATTCTCATAAAAATTACTGCAAAAATACAATTTGGCCTCAAGGAAATGAATTTCTTTGAATTATGGACTTTTTGTTGCACATTGTCTTGGTGTATAATTTTAACTGCCATTATTTATAGAGTTTATAAATTTAAGTCATAAAATTTTCTTAGCAGTAATCATTTTATATATGTATGATTTGTATTATCTAGTATTTTACTATGCATGGATAGTTTTTTTTTTTAAACAATCTAATTGATTGGCATATGTTGCTTTGTCACGAGTCAGAACATTATCTAGTTTGTTTTTGATTGATTTTGATGATTCTAAAATTACTGCAGATGCCAACTGTGTCAAAGAGTACAATAGGTTAAGAAGAACATATGCTCCTAATTTAGGTCAATATCCTGTATTTGAAAAACGTGTGGTTGGTCGAAAAAGAAGGTGTGAGAATATCTGTACTGAAGGTGTAAAGAAGGGGAAAAAAAGATAATGTGATTGCAAGCAAAAAGAAAAAGGACACTATTGAAGAGATTGTTGGTTATCAGTTTGAAAATTCGTCTGGTGCCAACTGCTATGCTAATGTAGTGGTCAATGTGTTTTTTTTTCTTGAAGCAGCAAATTATGGAGAATTGTGAAAAAAGATTTTGCTCTTTGTTGCATTCTGTTCATGAAAAATTGAGAACAGATAAAAGTAAAATACAAAGTGTTTCTGATGTTCGTAATCTTATGGATGTATGTTCTGGTTCTAGACAATTTACACAAAATATCTAATAAGATGCTCAGGAATTTCTAATGTATATGCTTACAGTATTGGAAAATGAAGGTGTATATATAGAGAATATTTTTGCCCTTTGTTATAAATGGGAACATCAATGTGAAAATTGTATGTACACATGTGACACTAATTTAGATACTATTTCTATATTTGACATTACCTGACTGTAAATTAGTGTCTTTCAGTAAATTAGTTAAAGGTGCAAACCAAACATGGAATGTAGCCAATGCAAATCAGAAATGTTATCAATATTACTTATACAAAGATATGGTCCCTAGTAAAGTGCACTGAGTTTGCCAGTAAATCAAATGCTACTAGTGGGCTTGCAGCACTGATTATGCCACCCACATGAGAAGCACTGAAAAGATGTCTCAAGCCTGCCACCGTGGTGCCTGCGTGCAGTTTGTTAACAGGCATGTCGGCTTGGCAAGTGCACCCACTTTCCAGGCCCTAACCTTCCCTTTCTTACACATAGGACACCCCTAATGTAGGCCCAATGTACCCCCCTGGGCAAGGTGCAATGTATGGGAAAGGTAGGACATGTACTGGTGTGCGTAATATGTCCTGATAATGAAATACTGCCAATTTCGTTTTTCACTACTGAAAGGCCATCGTGCACCATAGGACAGAATGGGTAATGCTTTGTAACATTTTCCCATAAGGATAAGATAGAAAAATTTAGTTTAGTACCGTGAACTCAGAATTTAGTAACACATCTTTTAGTAAAGATGGTTTTTAAATTATGTGTTTGAAAATAGACCTTTTAAAAAGTAGCAATTTTCTTGTTCTGTGTGTCTCTGCCTGTTTGTAGATTGACTGTCTGTTTTTGGAGTGACAGGGGCAGGGCAGGTGCAGTGGCTCCAGGAGTCTGGATGAGTCAGCACTGACAATGGATGTTGTTGTGCACTTGCAGAGTGCCCCCAGAACTGGTTTAAACTGGGCTCAGAACCCCTGCACAAAGAGAACAAAGGCATTTTGCAGTATAAGTATCAGACCCAAAACCTTAGACTTTAGATCATTCCAAGAACTCAAGAAGAGCCTTTGCCAATTATAAGAGCTGGAGAGACTGTGGAGAAGTACTACCCTTGCTGTGTGTCTTGGGTTGGCCTGCAGTTGCTGTTTCTGCCAAGGAAAGGAGAAGGACTTTGCTGTGTGATGTGTCCCCTGCTTGAAGGAGGTCTTCAAGGGTCTGAAGTGTGTTGGCCTCCTGTTCTGACGTTTCAGGGACACAAAAGACTTCCTACAAATCTGCAGGTGCTGCCTTACTCTGCCATCTGTGAGTCCTACCCTTACCTGAGGTGTCTCCTTCCAGTTACAGGGCCTCAGAGGTGGGGATTACAGCTAATCTCTGCAAGAACCAGTGCGAAGCATTGCAAATCCATACAAAGTCTCTCGGAACAGATGCCGGATGGCGCAAAGCCTTTCCAAGTCGCGCAGGGTGACTGCCATGCAGCCCCCAGCACTTGCCGGACACCACTGGTGTGTCACGCATCATACCTGTGCACCAAGTTTTCCACCTATCACCCGCAGCCCAGAACCGTCTTGGATTTCGATCCCTCACTTCCACCTAAATTTCGGATTTGACGCAGAACTGTCACCTTGCCTCCCCAAGGAACCAGGACCTGACGCATCTCTGTGTTTTCCAATGCTTTCTTTCTCTGCGGCTGTTTGGCCTTGTGAATTTTGACGCATCCTCAGGTACTCTGTGTAAAAGTCATGCATCCATAGTTTTCTATAGTATAAGTTCTTAAAACCTTTTGAAAGTCATATTTTTAACTGTGCACGTTGGATTTTTGTCATTTTGGTCTTGTTAAGTTGGTGTTTTCAATGTGTTACTGTGAGTGTTGGTAAAAATACTTTACACATTGCCTTTGAGATAAGCCTGTCTGCTCATGTCAAGCTACCAAGGGAGTGAGCAGGAGTTATCTAAAGTGTGTATCCCCGCTTACCCTGACTAGAAGCAAGGGTCTTATTTGGACAAAGGTACCAACCTCTGCCAACTAGAGACCCCCATTTTGAACACCATTGAAACCTTAAGCCTACTTGCAATATGTCCTATAATAGTCTCCTGAGATTAGAGTCCTTAGCAATCCATTTGCTCGGTCATCTCGTTTCTTTCAGGAGATATGCACAAAGTCATGTAAGCATGATGACTGCAGGTGAATGACATGATTCTTTGTGTTAGGCTGGGGGGAAAGGACAGGGGAACCTAGAGGAAGAAAGTGGCTTGGCCTGATTCAGGACCCCATGATTGCAGGGGCCATATGTTCGGTGGACATTCCTCTGGTGAACCAGGTGCAGTGGCAGTCGCTCACCTAGAGGCATTTTCAATTGCAGTAGGTCAGCAGTCAGGCTGGTGCTCTATTGTCCAGGCGATGCAGAAGTTTGAAATTGCCTTCACTCATCGCCAAGGGTCAGCAGTAGTTGGAATTATCATGGCAGCAGCTGTTGGGGCTGAGGGCACCATGGCACTTTAAAAATTTAAAGAGTGCCCTCTTGTCCTGGTTTTGGGGGATCAGCTGTGAGCTGACAGGAAGCATTTTGGTCTGTCCATCGCACAATGGTGCCAGTCTTGCACAGGATGCACAGGGAAAGATTGCAAATCTCCAGCAACCTTTACAAACCTGTCTCTCGCTCTGGAGTGTTGTCAGCCCCAGTGGTCCAATGGCTGAGCAGATGAATGGGTGGTAGGGCAGGGAGAGTGCCAGCAGTAGATTTGCCAATGAACTCACCATGAAGGGGCACCTACCTCTTTACCATCAGAATAACAGTTTTTTTTTTTTTATTATTATTAATTTATTTTATTATGAAAAAGCACCTCACAAAGTACAAATAATCGCTCGCCTACAACCCATCTCGGGCCGGCAATAGGTCTTCGTACATCAACAATGACATGTACCATGATACATTAACATCATAGAGTCCAATGTAAGCGCTCGCCGGAGGTCAGTTGAGGGAAATCCTCCTCTGTAGGCTTGTACCATCTGCAAAGTAGCGTGCATTTTGAATAAATGAACAAAGCAGTACATTTTTAGTTTTTCTCCCAACCAATCCCCAACCCCGTAAACACCCCCCTCCCCTTAACTGGTCCCTCATTCGTGCTCCCCGAGTAAGTCCTCAGGCGTCGCTATCACCTGTTGTGTCTAGTGCGGCTAACCACTCCCCCTCAATCCAGAGTGCCACCCCCCCATCTCACACCTTCAGGGATGGGGTATCTCCTACCGCCTATAGAGCGCTAGTTGTGCGGGGGAACACCCCGGGCAGGGGAATCAGGTGGCTCTTGCATGACATTCCCTCGTTCCTCCCCTTCTCCCTCCTCCGAGATGTCCCCGTCCGGCCTGGAGGACAAGTAGGTCTGGTACAGCCCCCAAAAGTTCTTGGGGCGACTTCTGGGCGGAAGGAGCTCACTGTATGTTTCCGCCTGCGTGTTACAGTACATCATATCGCTAGCCCACCGCTTGAGTGTAGGTAATGGCCCCCTCATCCAGCATAATGCAACTACCCGCTTCGCAAGGAGCATCCCCATGCCCACCAGTTTCCTAACCGAAACGGGGATCGATTTCGTGTAACCCATTAGAGCAAGGGCTGGGTCCATTGCCAGGTCCAACTCCACTATAGTGCTCATTTCAGCGAATACGCCGGTCCAATACCTCTGGACCCCCGGGCAGTTCCAGGCTAAGTGCAGGAAGTCCGCAACCTGCGCCCGGCACCTCTCGCAGTGTGGGGTGTCGCGAAGACCGTACCTATGGAGCCGTTCCGGTGTATGGTATACCCTTTGCAAAAATTTAAAGTGGACCAAGCGATGCCTCCCGTTCAGGGAAATGCGCCTAGTGGCCGCACAGCAGTAGGCCCACATGTCGTCGTCAACGTGGGTGTCCAGGTCAGTCTGCCAGGCTAATCGCGCCCTCGTGTAGATCAGGGCCGTGTGCTCGTGTCCTATCCCGTACAGCCTAGAGATCAGCTTCTTCGGAGATACGGTGTCTATAACATACACCAGTTCCGGGACTGCGGGGGGTTCCTCCATGTCAGGACCCAGTAGTTCCAAGAGGGCGCTACGGACCCGATGGTACTGAAAGCGTTGAAGCAATGTGGAGCTCTCCCTCCGATGCGAGATCTGTGCCCACGTCTTCACCTTGCCATTCACAAATAGGTCCCCCAAAGTGTGTGCACCTAGTTCGTGGAGGGCCCCATGGACACCCGGTTCCGCCAGGGTCGGCAGCCAGAGCGCCCATTGTATAGGCATGTTGGGAGCGTACATCAGCTCTTTGTTTTGCCTCTGCAAAATGGAATGCCATGCGTGGTTGGTGGACAGTAGGGAGTCCAGTATGCCAACCCTGCGGTCTTTGGGGCCACAAATGGTAGCAGGAAGTGGAGTAGGGTCTGCGAACAACCGTTCCAGGATCACGTGCGGAATGTCTTGGTTGCCATGAATCCAAGTGTGGAGGTGGGAGGCCTGCGCAATCCTGTAGTAGCGCTCCAGATCCGGGGCCGCTAATCCCCCCTGCTCATACGGTAATTGCAGTACCTTCCATTGCACTCTAGGTTGTTTCCCGGCCCACGCTAATCTCACCAGGAGTTTGTTTAGAGTTGCAAAGAAGGCTTTCGAGAGGACAATTGGAAGATTATTAAATAGGAATAGAAACCTCGGGAGAATGACCATTTTCATTAAGGCAACCCGTGCCATCAGAGACAACGGGAGCTTAATCCAGAGCTCAACATCGTCCACGAGTTTGCTGTATGCAACCCCGTAGTTCTCCCTCAGCATGACGTCCGGGTCCGTGTGAAGCATAATGCCCAGATATCTTATCGGCTCAGTGGACCATTGGAGCGGGTAGTCCATCTCGAAGGGGACAGTGATTGGGGTCAGTGGGAAGGCGACAGACTTCGCCCAGTTAACCTTCAGTCCGGATAGCGCGCCAAACCTCACAACCTCCCTCAGTACCGATGCAAGATTATTGGCCGGGTCCCTGACATAAAGCAGGGTGTCGTCCGCATAAGTGGAAATACCTATCTTGTAGGTGGGGTAATTGATGGCTTCATACGAGTGGTATTCCCGAATCGCACACTCCAGTGGCTCCGCCACTAGGGCGTAGAGTAGCGGGGAAAGGGGGCACCCCTGCCTCGTGCCTCTGCTGATGGAGATCGGCTCCGAGACTGCATCACCCAGTCTGACTCTGGCTGTGGGCTGGTGATAAAGGGCGCCCAGCAGTTGGAGGAAGAGCTCTCCCAGCCCCAGCTTCTGCAGTACTTTGCGCATGAAGGGCCACTCCACAGAGTCAAAGGCCTTCTCCATGTCTAGAAAGACCGCAATGGCTTTGGTATCATGCCTGGTATGCTGCATGGCTCCCATGACCGTGCGAATATTGTAAGTGAGGTTCCTAGCCGGGATGAACCCAGCCTGCTCCGGGGCTACCAACTCAGGCGCCACCAGTGCCAGCCTGGTCGCCAGCACTTTTGCGTAGAGTTTAGCGTCCACATTAAGAAGGGACAATGGGCGGTACGAGCCTGGCAGGTCGCTGGGCTTGCCAGGTTTAAGTATAGTGACAATAAGCGCCTCCCGCATAGAGTGTGGCATAGCGCCGTTTTCGCAAATTTCATCAAAGAGGGTGGAGAGGTGGGGGAGCAACTTATCCTTGTACGCCTTGTAAAAGGCCACCGTCAGACCATCTATCCCGGGGGCACTGTCCGCTCTCATGGTGGCCAACGCATCAGATATCTCCTCGCAGTGGATAGGGGTCATCAGGAATTCCCTCTGCCAATTCTCAAGGAATGGCATCTTGATATAGCTAAGGTAATTGTCAATTTGATCCTCCACCCCCGAAATTTTAGTGGTGTATAGCTCCTCATAGAAACTCCTGAATTCCGCCAGGATGTGCGCCTCCTCCGTAAGTATCTCCCCTCCTGTGGTGCGCATTTCCGCGATTGTCTGTTTGCGCCTAGTGCCTTTCATAATCCTGGCAAGCAGTGCACCCGGGCGGTCACCCTCCCCATACGCGCGCGCCGTCGCATACTTTCCTAAATGTCGTACCTCCCTGTCCGCTTCCTCGTGGAACTCTTTCAAAAGTTCTTGCAGGGTGCCATCCCCAGGCAGGCTCGGGTCAAGGAGCTGTCGGCGTTCATAGTCTGCTATCTGCCTCTCCAAGAATTTCAGCCTGTTCCTAACTGCCTTGAGGACCCCGGAGTGCTTTGCCATGACCACCCCCCGTACATACACCTTGAATGTCTCCCAGATCGTCCCGAAGCTGTCCACTGAGCCCAGATTGGTGGTAAAGAAATTGTCTATGTCCTCTCCCAGGTCAGCCCTGAAAGCCTCGTCCAGCAACGAGTAAGGTGGAAAACGCCACGTGAACGGCGGAATTCTCTGCTGGGGAGTGTGCAACTCCAACAGCACCGGTGAGTGGTCCGACAGAGTGCGGGGAAGCACACTGCAGCTCCTGACCATGGAAAACAGGGAGTGTGAGGCCAGCCAGTAGTCAATCCTGGTATGGATGTTGTGGTACGCTGAGTAGTGCGTGTACCCCCCCTTGGCGCTATGTCTTTCTCTCCATACATCTACCAGACCCAGCCTCAACATTTCTGCCTGCATGCGCTGCGCCGCCGCAGCAGGGCGCCTGGCAGGGCCCGCAGACCTATCCAGATCAGGGCTAAAGGTGAAATTGAAGTCCCCACCCCAAACCATATTACCAGCGGACCATTCAGTACAATGTTCCGCAACTGTTGCATAAAAGTCAGGGGAGTCATAGTTCGGGCCATAGACATTCATGACCAGTAGGTTATGTCCCTTGCCTGTGCACTTGCTCAATACAAACCTCCCGTCCGGGTCCGCCTTCACCAGGGCAAGGGATAACTTAGTTTTCGGGTTAACCCAGGTGAGGACCCCTCTGGTGTGCGTGGTAAAACCTGCGTAAGTGGAGTGACCCTGGAGCCCCCTGTGTGTTAGCATCTTGCTGGTGTTGGGCAGATGTGTTTCCTGCAGCAGCGCCAAGTCTATGTGGTGTCTCTGTAGGTAGTGCAGCACCTTGCGGAGTTTCCGGTAATCATTTAATCCCCTCACATTCCAGGTGATAGCTCGGAGGGACTCCGAATCACGTAGCGAGTCTGCCTGTGTCGTGTTAGCCATTAACATTGAAAGAGAACATCAATTGTAGTGTGGTGACGAGGGCCACCCCCCTCCAGTAGCGGCAGCCGCCCACCCACCCCGCAGCACATAACATTTTAGAGCACATGTCGGACCTTTCCCCAAACATCCCAAACAACCCCGAAGTCAGAACCCCTGTTGCCCCCCTCCGCCCACAGTCAACCAACCCCAACCTGGTGTGACCGAGATCCTTGCATTCACCCCCCCCACCCATCTTCAAACTTCCCCAAGCAGTCTCAAGAAGAGCCGCAAGCACTATAAGCGCCAGGGCAGAGGTAGCCCACTCGATGTCCTAATCGACCACAGTCCGGTCGTTCCTTCTGCGCAATATCAATAGGCCGCCCCCACGCCAGCGCCCCCAATTGCTAGTGCGGCTGTAAGAAATGAGAGCAGTATAGTACCCGCCTTAACGGGCGTCCCCCCCCCCTCCCGGCCCGCACCGACCCTCCCATGCGGCAGGGCTCCAGCAACACCACCCCGGGTCAGTCTAACAGTGTCATGGCAATCGCCGCCCTCCACCATAACCCGTGTGGCTTGTGCAGATCTCACCCGCAGCACCATGTCCAGAAGTCCTTTCACAGTAGTGATGCGCCCCGAGTGGGCTCCCCCCGGTCCAGCCGACAAGGATCATCGCAGGGGCTAGAGTAGCCGAGCCTCCAGAGGATACCACTGCGCCCCCTCTCCTCGCTAGTCCTGCTCCTCCAGGTCTTCATTGCCAGCAAGCTCCTCCGCAGGCGCCGACCGGTCCTCTCGATGCTCCTTGATCCATTGCTTCAGGGATTTTTGCAGCTCCTTGGGGTCAGTGAAAAAATGCGAGTGACCCTGCCTGTTGATGCGCAGCCGCGCCGGGTACAACATGGCATAGTCCAAGCCCAGATCTCTGAGTTGCTGCTTGTAGGGGACGAATCGCCGTCTCTCCTCCTGTACCTTGGAGGTGAAGTCAGGGTATAATGAAATGTTCATCCCCTCGTACTGCAGATCCCCCTTCTCTCTAGCGGCACGGAGGGCAGCGTCCCTGTCCCTGTAGTTGAGGAGTTTTGCTATTATCGGTCTAGGGTTTGCACCCGGTGGAGGCCTCGGTCCCAGGGTGCGGTGAGCTCGTTCCACTATAAACATGGGGGAGAAGGTATCGTCCCCCAATAAAGTTTTAAGTAGTTTCTCAACGAATAGTTCCATTTTCCCCGTTTGGGTCGACTCCGCCACGCCCGTGACGCGGATGTTGGATCGCCTGGAGCGGGCCTCTAAGTCTTCGGATTTTTCCTGGATCACCTGGAGCAGCCTTCCAAACTGCTTGCGGTCAGCGTCCCATGTTGTTTGCGCCTCCTCCGCCTCCGTTAGCCTGCGCTCTGCCATGTCCAGCCTCTCTGCATGCTTATCCACCCTCTCCGTCATTCGATCCATCCGGTACGCCAGGGCGTCAATCTTGGTGCCAATGGCCGCCATGCCCTCCTGTAGGCCCTTCTCCATCGTGTTGAGCATACCTTTAATCTCTGCGCACAGTGCGGAGCTCGGGTCTGCAGCTGCTCCCGGGGACTGGGCCGCCGGAGGGTCCGGCACCTTCTGTCTCCTCTGGTCAAACGATAGTTTCGTTTGTGTCCTGTCGCCCTTGCCCATCACGGCAGTGGATAGGGAGGCCAGTGTCCTCAGGCCTTATAGCGCCGATGGTTCCCCAATGGGACGGTGTGGGATCCTTCCCCGTGCGCAGGCCGGTACTGGAGGCCGTCCGCCCAGGTCCCTGTCGTGTTCAGGTCTGCCTGCCCAGCACTGCCACTGGCCGAGGCAGGCGCTCGTCTCTTTCACTCCCCCACCGGGTGCCTCGGTGCCAGGACACCCCCAACCAGATTAAGGGTGCAAGTCTCGTGTAGGGGGTACACTATCACGAAGCCGCCCGCCGCTCCTCAAGGCTCCCTCCAAGCGGTCAGGCTGCCAGGCAGGTCTCTCCGGAAGGAGGTAATGGCGCCCGTGACAATGCAGGGCCCCGCCGGCGCCACGTGTGTCCTCCCGGCGGGTCCGCCCTGCCGCCGGCGCTCGCTCCAGTCCCCCGAGTCCTTCGGGGTGTGCAGCTGCCACAGCGAGAGTCCGCCGTGTGATCCTGGTGCGCCGAAGGGGTCGCGGCTGCTGCCGGCCTCAGTGCACGCTCCTTAGCGGGACGTTTTCACCCAGGGGCCGCACGTCGGGTGACGCAGCCCGGCCCCGCGTCTCAGGACAGCGCGGGGATCCCGGCCTGGTCCGCTACTCTCCGGTCGGTGGCGCCGCCGGGGGACCCCGCACACGTAACCCTCCCAAAGTCGCGTCGGAGGTCCGTGGGGGGGTAGGGGAGGCAGCCCCCGCCGGAGTTCCACAATTATCGCCGCTCTATGAGGATAATTAACGAATGTTCAGCAGCGCTAGCGCGGAGCTCCGCACTTAAGCGTCCACCATGAACGCCGGCTAGCTCCGCCCCCCCAGAATAACAGTTTTTTAAGGACTGCTATATTATGCAAAATAAATTGGCTCTTTTAAGTTTCAATGCAACAGCCGTTAGACTGGAATGAAAATTATCTGTTTTAATTGTAGTGCTTGCTGCCACAGAATAATTTTTTCATTACAATGTACATAAAATATGTCAATATTACCCAAATTTGGGCTCGATTCAGCCACGGCCCATGCAGGTAAGAACTGTGGGTCCGCTTGGGGGGGATTTTGACAGACGACGGCATGGGAAAAAAAACTAATTTTCCCTCGTCATTGTCTGTCAAAATCCCCCCAACCCGCTTCACCACTCTTACCTCCACGGTCCGCGGCTTCCCCGGTTAAAAGTATTGTAGCAATCCATGTAGAGAGTCTGTGTCTCTGGAATTACTGTTGCTGACCCGGAATCTGTACCAATATGCGTGAAAGACCTCGAAATGGGGAGTAACTGCACAGGCCCAGAACTACCGGAAACAATTCTGCACAGAAGGGGGATTAACCAGACATTTACCACTGGTTCTGAGCATGTAGTAAATGCACAATGTGTGGGTCTTACAATACAATAACTGTCCTGTACAAGGTGTGGGTGGCAGGGGAGGGTAAGATGGATGGGAGGGAATGGAAAGATGCTGAATGTCAGGGAGCATGCTCCCCCGTTCCTTAGCTGTGGAGGCGGGTGCTGGGAAAATGGATCCAGGCTGTACTGCATCCATTTCCTATGCAGTTTTACTGGACACATTTTCTGGCTATTTTCTGGCTTGTAAAAATGGGGCCCTCACATAGAAAATCCAGATGGGGGGACATCGGACCCCTATAATTGCATGGAGTTGAATTCCAGTTGGGCATTCCACTCTGCACAATTTATAATCCTTCTCTCGGTGAGAACACTTCATACCTGATATTTCTAATAGCAGGTACATTAATTAATAGTGTCCTCCTAGTTTCTAAGGAACTATGGAATCATATGGAATTGCACAGTGACAAAGAGGAGAGCAGTTTAATGTTGCTTATTTATCTAATTCTGAAAAAATATTCTAATCAAATTTAAGGAGTGGGTTTGGTGTAATTGACACCATGTATCTATTTACAATTTTCTAAAAGGGCTGGCTATGTTAAATGCCTTGAATGTTCAGCTTTTCTTTCTTCTGACTGTCGAACTGTTCAAGTTAATCATGAATCTAGTACATAATAGTTTATCAGTTCCAGTGGGTCCCTCACATTACTTGGGCCAGTGCCATGTCAGCTGCTGCACTGATGATAGCAACTCTCCTTTCCCATATTATTGCTTGAGAGTGAATGATTGCCCATCGGTATATTACCTGCATTTTCATGTGTACCTATGAAGGTTGAGAGGTGTGCCTGCCTGCATATCTGTGTTTTGTGTGCCAGAGGGGTTGTTTGTAAGTTTCCCCCAAACGGAGCCAGAACTATAGGCTTGTTAATCTTGTTATAATTTTACCTCACTTCATCTCAGCTCACTCCAGACAAATATCAGATATCACAAATTATTTCAGATCTATTAGGTGCCAAACTGCAATATTTGTGTTGCTTTTTTAATTTCTTCATTTCGTCATCTGAGCCCCTTTTTTTCCTTTTATATTTCGCCATCATATTTCAGTCAAATTGAGAAAGAAATCACGTTATGTGGTGCATCTTGTTTATAATAAATTTGATTGAAATTACAAAACAACATGCAATGCTGTGCTCGGATGTCACCTGCTATAACTAGCCCTATTTTGGGCATAATGATAATTAGAATGCACAAGATAAAAATATAAAGCACCTAGTGAAATGAGAGATAAATACTAAGAATGATTGCTTTGTAAAAAATAGAATAATGAGGATATATAATAGCTGTAGTGGAAAGAATTTTCAAACGCTTGGCACAGTTCTTTAAAGTAAGAAACAGGAAAATACAACCCTCGCATACAAGAGGGACACTTTGCACTCCATTTTCTGGCACCAGCCTCAAATGAGCACTCAGCTAGAGTGGAGCAGAGGCTATTACCAAAGCTGTCTGTGTTAAACAAGCTGAAACACGTTGTTCTTCTTTAAAGGAGATGGCCTAGGCCTTTTATTGTAAGTACAGATTTGCGTTGATGAACTGGAGCTCAAAAATAAGTGAATAAATGAGAGAAAACAGACTAAGATCTATTTTTGTGTGAACACAAACAATATAAAAAAGGCACAAAGGGACCTATTAGACAACATCGCAGTACAAGTCTTTAGGGTTGTATCAACAGCTTGTTTTCTGCATCTGTGTGATAGAGCGCCATGTTGTTTGAAAAATTGTAGGGGTGCTTCATAACCGCCTGTAGTCAGCACCCACATATTTAGAGGACCCTACTAATGTTTGGTTTTAGAAATTTAGAACTAATTGAGAGTGTTTCAGTATATAGAATTATGCTCATATCATTTACTGATTAATATAGTGATTAGTCTAGAGAATACTGCCTTAAGTAATTTAGGATTCATTGCTCTGTGTATGCAATGTGCATTGAAATTTAACGTGTCATATTAAAGTTGCACGTGTAGGCTGCTTAATAAGAAATGTAACATGAGAATATTGTTTGTTAACATAGGGTGTAATGTTAGGATTTATTAATGAAATGTGTATGTTGTTGTATTAGAAATGCATTTCAAAGAGTAAAGGCCTGAGACATAGAAACACTAGCAGAGGCCTAACTGTGGTTTCCTTAGCATGACTAGAGTTGTCGACTTGGGAAATGTACCTTGAAGAAAAAGCTTGTGTTGCAGTTGAATTTCGAATTGTGTAACTTAGAGTGTGCAGAGGGATTCGATCTTATGCATTTCCTTTGCAGGTGCAAGGCCATGTAGCTCGTTAGGTAGAATGAGCCATTATTAAGAGTAGGAGTGCAGGCAAAGGGAGTGCGCTGGCAGGTGCACTTGCAACATTTGGCTGAGAAGGTGCCTGGGATCCAAGGACACAGCAACGATTTTTGGAAGAAGAAGGTTCGATACTGGAAAAGTATGAGAGGCTGTACCTGCTGAAGGAGGACTGTCATGGGCGTACCCATTGTTTTGGGGATTTTGTATTAGGGAAAGTGGCCCGAGGGTGGAGAGTTAGTTCGGTCTTAGTGAAGCTAGGGTTAGGGTCAGTTGGGTTTAGACTGGGTCCTGTCTAAGGCAGTCCAATTGGATGTGCAGTTAGACATGGGTCTTAGTTTTCACTAGGCAGGAGAAACTAAGGAGCATCTTAGAATGAGCTCAGTAGTTTAGGCTACTTACCTGGAAAAAGTGAATGTGCTTCTTAGGAAGCCTTCACAACTGACACCTTTTTCTCTTGCCTGGGAGGTATGTTAAGTAGGGATGTCACTTTAGAGTTAGTGTAGGGACAGACTAATCTTTTCTTTCCATTGGAACAGATGCAGCAGAGAGTTGCAGTGGGCATAGTGATTGCATGCCTGATGCTTCTTGAATTAACTTTGCATTGTATTCTGAGTCGTCTGAGACTCTTGCGTAGGATTATGTTTGTATTAGTGCCAGTTTATTTCTTGAACCTCTTGCTGAGGTGCTTGTATGTTGAGTTATTTTTGGCTTTGTAATATATTTTCAAACTTTCCTTTGGAGTTAGTGGTCCTTTAGATTAAAATGTATTGAGTTTGGGAATCTGTCAAAAGTGTATTTAATTTAAAAAACTTCCTTCACACTTCCATGCAGACTAAGGAGGATATTAGCCATGAAATAAGGATATGAAAGATGTTTCACATTATTATCGACTCAAAAATATCATCTGTGTCATCATATAGTGGTCAAAATATTGAGACTTCAAAAATATTGTGGAGTAAAATATTGAAGAGAGCAATTTTTTATTTTGATGTTTTATTGTATTGTTTCATATTTTGTATTATTATTTAGGTTACTGGCAAATTAAAATATATACTGGTATTTTTTTGTTCAGGTTGGTGTGTTTATTGGGGGATTGGGTAGGTGTTGTGCTTTTAATTATATATTACCATATGGTAGCTTATTTGCTAATTTAGTGTTATTCATTTATTGTTACTTGTTTGTTTAAATGTTTAATGAATCTTTGAATTATATATAAAAAAAATCAGGACTGTTGGGTTTATTTATTGAGAATGGATTGGTAGAGTGTTTTATTAATGATATACTGTTGATACATTTGTTGATCATATTGTATATTTTATATGTTTTTTATTTGTTTTATCGTTTATTATATTTTGTATTTATGCTTTACTTTTTCATGTTGGGTTTCACTGTTTACTGGGCTACTTAGTGCGTTGTTTTTTTCTTTTGAAATTAGGTATTAATTTATGTTAATTTATTGATACGTTAATTATTTAAATGTTCACATTTTTATCTATTTGTATAAAGGTTTTCTAATTTGTTGTAATCTTTGTTAAATTTGAAATTTAGAGTGTTGGATTTAGTGGGGAATAAGGTCGGTAATTTTCTAAATAAAATATTTTAAAACTGAAGTTATTTGATTATTATATTACTTATATTAATTGGCTGGTAATTAAATATATTTGTTAAAAAATGTCACTTTAATAAAAAAATGATTTGCATAATTTTATCAATTGACTGAATTATTTTTGAAGTGGTGTGTGACATTGTGTGTGTTTGACTGTGTTTTTATATTTATTTGGTAAATCATCATTCATTAGAATCTTTATTCGGCAGTTGCCATAAAAGTATATATAAAACAGCAAAACTGAACATAATATCAGGGATAAAATACAAGTAAAACAATGATTTTATAAAGACCCATTAAATCCAGCTGCTGGCAATTCCATTTCAATAAAACAACTAAAAAAATGTGCAAAATGCATAATACACGTATGGACGTCTTAGGCGTGTCCTAACTCAGAAAAGTGCTGTAATCAGTTGACATAATATGTCATAAATTACAATATTAAATGGGCATTAATACTATATTGTGGCAACTTCCACAACGAGATGAAGGCAGTTGCCATATGGATGAAAGATAGCTGGCTCAAGCGTAACACAGACAAGACTTAAATCCTCATCCTGGGCTCAACCCCCTCCGCCTGGGACAACTCCTGGTGGCCCACAGCACTCAAATCCCCCCCACACCTACAGACCACATATGAAACCTCTGCAACATCCCAGACTCCTCGCTCTTAAGGAAAGCCAAACCAACACTGTTTTGTCCTCCTGCTTCCACCCGCTCTGCTTGCTTCATAAGATCTTCAAGTGGATCCCCACGAGTCCATGAAAATGGTCACCCATGCGCTCGTCAGCAGTAGACTCAACTAAATCAATGCACTCAATGCCGGCACAACCCAGAAATTCCGAAGGAAACTGCAGAACATCTAAAACGACTCTGCCGGACTCATCCTGAACCATCCGATGGATCCGTAAGACCACAGCTGGAAGAAGATCATTCTTCTACCTTATTGCAAAGACCAGAACTCCCTGCCTCTGCAGCGAAGGCAATCAATATCGCTGGCACAATTCAGGACAGACCTCAATACCTTGCTCTTTGACTAAAATGCAGATCCACAACCCCATCTATGGGTTTGATTTCATCCAGGAATTGCTCTTCCGCAAATTCATCCTTCATCATAAGAAAAGTGCAAGTTAGGAAACCCAAGTCTGACTGCCCCCTCATAGTTTCGGTTTTATATTACTAATAGTAATTCTTAAAGGACCATAGACTCTCATTCCCAATAATTATGAGGGTCATTTTTACGTACCTAATCCAGGGTATGTTACCTGAACATGAGATGCATAGCACTTCATCTACACCATGTCGATATGAGCATAACTCTGGTGTAGCCCAGATCCTCCTCCAATACAGGATGGATCTCACTCCTGTTCTGTCAGAGATTGATCCAAACCTGCACCAGGGGGAGATAAGGGGTGCTAATAGATAAACCCATCAGTTGACAAATGTGTAGGTTTTCGGCTGCCACTTCGACAGTTGCATGCCTGAGGCCCTACAACTCTGCACCATAGAGGGATGCTCCTAGGGCCTAGTGATTATAAATTTCAAGTTCCGGGGAGATGGGGAGTTATTGAGTGCCTCGGTGCATTTTTAATATTTCCCCTGTTGTATGTTGTATTTGAGCCTATGCTGTGATATGCGGGTGTGCTATTCAAGCTGCTCTGTTAGTGCACTCCCTACATGATCAAAAGTATGCACACGCTCCAACAGAGTCCCCCATAATGTATGATTAGGTCTGGTGAAATGGCTTGAATTAATAAACTATCTATTTAGTGTTTCCTACGTTAATCTCCAGGCCCATTTGCCTGCAAAAGCATTCACATTGATATAGTATTTGTTGCAGCCCCATTGTTGTTTATAAAAGCAGTAGTGTGTCATCTGCAAACATTAATGCAGTGACCCTGATATTTGATAAGCTTGATGCATCATTCTCAAATTGTTCCAGGTGGGCTACTAGGTTATTGATATACAATGTGAATAGGGTAGGGGCGAGGATGCAGCCCTATGATACCCCTCAATTGACTGGGAATGGATTGGCCAATTTACCCAGTTGGCTACAGCTTACTTGTGCATAATTATTTTTAATGCAGCGTGATGATGATATCCAAAAGATACTTGGGAATCGGTGTTTCAGCAAGTGCCTGCAAGAGAGTGCATCAAATGCAGATCGCATATCTATGAATACCACCTAGCGACATCCACCCCCTAGAAGGACCATTTTGCAGAATAAAAGATGGAGATGGAACACCTGGTCAATTGTAGTAGTGCGTTCTCGGAATACAGCTTGCAAGGGTGTCGAAATCTCTTCTGAGGTTAACCATTCTTGCAGTCTATCCAATATTGTCGTGCATAACATCTTTGGGGAGCTATCCATGAGGCTTATTGGCTTGTAATTAGTCAGGAGAACTGGAGACCCTTTTTAAAAAGAGGAAATATTTCGGCCCCACCCTATGTCGGGGAATGAGAGGACATTTCAAAATACCAATAGAAATCAAGGCAAAGTATGAACTCCAGATGTTTATCTCATCTAAAAATAGACCCCCTGGGATCTTATCTAACCCTGGTTCTTAATTGGGGCAATTTTCTTAATGACCATACTTATCTCCGCAGG
The DNA here is from genome assembly GCF_964263255.1 of Lissotriton vulgaris. Lineage (NCBI taxonomy): Eukaryota > Metazoa > Chordata > Amphibia > Caudata > Salamandridae > Lissotriton > Lissotriton vulgaris. The sequence goes on from NC_141690.1 coordinate 92,763,020, forward strand.
TGTACTACAGATAGCCTCTAGACATATACTCAGCTCTGCGTGTTTGATCAAAATGTCCGTATGAGTATACCGCTGGGCCTATTGGTAAATTGCTAATCAATGTAATTGTTATACTTTGAGAGTATAACAATATTCCGAATATCCACATCAATGCCGCATGAAGTTTCGGCTCCTTGGAGCCTTGCTCACATGACAACATACAAATATATAATGCGTTGCGGCATCTGAAGCAGCTGGTCTCGTCTCGGCGAGACGTATTAATTTTGCTCTGTTGAGGAGCGAGCTGTACGGAAGCCCCTGGAGACCGTTAAAGAACTCTTGCCTGGGGGACCGGAATCGAGGTGGCCGGAGTGTAAATCCGAGCAACCGGAAGATATCTGGCAAGGTAGGAGACCGTCGGATTATCCAGTAAGGAGAGTGCTCAGTGAGGAATTGCAATTGTGTTGAAGGAATCCCCACTGTTTAAATTTCCCATTGCCCGAATTGCATCATGGCCGCGGAGGCGTTACTAAGCCGAGAGGAGGCTGCGATCGATATTTTTGATGACTCCCCGATTGGGGGGTCAACTATGGCGGCGGAGCAGCAGGATGCTGTACCGCAAATGAACTCAGGCGCAAGAGACTTATTCAGACGTCTGGAAAAACTGATGCGTGCCGAGCAAGCGAAATGGTGGGAGGAGAAGTCGCTTACTCGGTACCTGGAGGTTGGCAGAGTCCCTAGGGGCTTGAGGATCACCCTGGCCCCGAGCTACGAAAATCCGGACCCAGCAATGTTGGCCGAATGGGCGGATTGCAACTTAGACTCATCTGCCAGACTGTTACGCATATTGGTTAAGTATGCAGCCAGTGACAGACTTAAATTGCAGGCAAAAATCGATGAATTAAATGTGGAAATTGCTGCAATTGAGGAGACTGAAAATATTTTAAAAATGAGACAGGATATGTTGACAAAATTACAGAAAGATGAGGACGCCATAAAAAAACGTAAAGCCTTTAAATTCAACAGAGACAAATTGGATTATCAAAACGGTAATGTTTTTACCTTTGCTCGAAGATATGGAGTTGTAAAAAACAAAGGTAATGTGGCTAATCAGCATAGAAAGCAAGGCACCATGGGGGATAGTACACCCTCTTTAACGTCAACCTCCGAACAAAGCGCCACCACTGGCAGTGAAAATGAAGAGGAGGGCGGCCCGTCAAATGTGGCAAAAGATGGGGTTTTAATTATGTCGCGTGCGGAGGAAATTAATGTCCTGTGCCAAGACAGGAGGGACACGCTAAGACCCCGGAAGAAGCAGCCACAGCAAAAAGGCACGCCAATGCCAAGCGGGGGGCAAGGAGGAGGTTCAACAGGAGGCGCAAACGTGAACAAACCGCCCAAGAAAGCCATGAAAGGCAGGTGGAATCGGAATTAAATCTGGAGTACACCGCCAATACTGTAATTAATCTCTCTGATATCGTCCTTAACAAGGCTGAATGCCAAATACTGTCTCTTGGACTCTCTTTCAGCCTTTTTGCCCATAATGATGCATGACAACTTGGATCGATTTCATGAACTTGTTGCCTCTGATTTAAAAGACCTATACAGAGTTACTAATCATGGTGGCACCAAAATGAACTGTAAACAACGGTGCTACATTAAACTGATGAAGAAATTACAGGCCAATGAGGAACTTGTGATAAAACAATCGGACAAGGGGGGCAACATTGCCCTGTGGCCTCGACTGATGTATATGGAGGAGGCATATAGTCAATTAAATGATATATCTTGCTATAAACGTAGTAATTTACAAATGGTGAAATCATCTTGGTTGGATTATTATGGGAAATTGGTAGCCTGGAAAAGCAGTGGGCTTATTAGCAATGATGAATACCTATTCTTGCATAATGATCACCCTGCTGTACCCTCTATATACTTCCTTCCCAAGGTGCACAAGAACATCCACAAACCCCCAGGTCGCCCCATAATTTCAGCTATTGGTAGCCTAACTGAAAACACATCTAAGTACGTAAATTATTTTCTACAGGAATGGGTTGTTACATTGCCATCCTATGTCAGGGATACTTCGGACTTCTTAAGAAAAATTCATGAAAGTAACTGGTCTGATGACTTGATCTTAATTACTACGGACGTTGCGTCCCTCTCAACTTCTATTGGTCATCGGGATGGGATTAAAGCGGTTGAGCATTATCTAAATCGCACACCTGCATGTTTTATGCTTCATAATAAGATGTTGATTGATATGATCAAAATGTGTTTGGAATACAACGACTTCACTTTTGACAATACTGTTTTTCAGCAAATCAGGGGGGTTGCCATGGGGGCCTGCTTCTCCCCAAGCTATGCTTGCCTACATATGGGCTGGTGGGAGGAGCAGGTCCTGAAACAAGAACATGAGGCAACTTTGAGGACACATGTCCCTCTTTGGCTCAGATATATGGATGACCTCTTCCTTTTGTGGAGGGGGTCAGAGGATCTGGCCAGGGACTTTATTAACAGGCTAAATATCAATCAACTAAATTTAGAGTTCACTGCCCAAATGAGTAAGGTGTCGGTAGTCTTCCTCGATGTGGAGGTGTACATTTGTGAAAATAGAATATGTACTAGACTACATCGCAAACCGACCGCTGGGAACTCAGTATTACATGCATCTAGCCACCATCCCCAGCATCTGATTAACAGCATCCCGTATGGGGAGATGCTGAGGATCAAACGTATCTGTAGCAGTGTAGAGGAGTGTAAACTGGCCCAAAACAGCTGTAAGGAAAGGTTTCTTTCAAGGGGTTACAGTACCTCTATTATAGAGAAGGCCATCCGTAAGACTGAGTCTTTGACTCGTGACAGTGTACAGGCCCCTAAAATCCCTATTCTATCCAATGGCGCTACTAATAAAGTGAGAGTCATCGTCACTTACAGTAAACAACAAGCGGCCATAAGAAAAATACTTAGGAGACATTGGGATTTGCTGTTAAAAGATCCAGTCATTGGCAAGGATTTAATTAAGAGCAATCATACCCCGCAAATGACATTTCGTAAAGCTAGATCTATGGGCAACTGCCTGGACAAATGTAATCCAGAAATCAGGCCACCCTCCAACTGGCTGTCTAAACAAAAAGGTTTTTTCAAATGCTTTACTTGTAAAGCTTGCAAACATGCAAAAATCGTTTAGGACTATACCACCCCTTTCTTGCCCCAACCAGTAAAGATTAAACGACATATAACATGTAAAACGGAATACGTGGTTTATGTTTTGGAGTGCCCTTGTGCACTCCGTTACATCGGCAGGACAAAATTACCCGTGCACATGAGGATTTTACAACACCTCCGGGCGATAAATAATAAGGATCAATCATACCCCGTTGCACGGCATTTTGAAGCTAAACATGGCAGTGATAACACTCTCCTTTGGTATTATGCCATTGACTGCATACCGCCGTCGTGCAAAGGTGGGGACAGAGATTGTGCCTTACGTTTACTAGAGACCAAGTATATTCTGGAGTTTAACTCCAAGTCTCCTACAGGCTTAAACACCACGGAGGATTTATACACTTGTATATGAATCATTGTATTTTATACTGTGTGGAGATGGTTCTCTTTACTCTTGATGAAACCTGTGATACAGATTATATTATATATATATATATATATATATATATATATATATATATATATATATATATATATATATATATATATATATATATATATATATATATATATATATTTATACATCTATGCCAAATGGGAGTTATGAATTATCTAAGGAAGTCCAACTTGATATATTGCCATTTAATAACAATTTCTTCCCAAACTCATCGGTTAAACTCCATCTATACGTCGTACTGTGATTTGAAAGTATAATCTTGCGTCCTTTGTAATGAAATAATGTATTTGTTTTTAACAACACATCTCACTATTAGCAATTCTTTTCACACATTGGTGTTCATAGATTTTTCAATTTGATTCAAATTGGGTTCACTTATCACTTTTATTTACTTTACATATCACGTTATTTTGCGCCTTTGACACTTAGGCAGTTGTTATAATCGATCATTAATTCTTGGGTTTGGTTGCCTATCTGAAGTGCTTGCCCACTTGGGCCTGATTTTCTCAGCAGCAATTTACAGACTGTATTTAAGTGCTTAAACTAAGTGGCTACTGGAAAATTTCAGTATTTATATAGTTAAAACTTTTTAGAAAGAATTAAAGAGTTTTTTAACTTTATTTATAATACATATTTAAATTATTATGTGTTAAGTCTTGTACATTAATGAAATTTTTACATTAGAATTTTTAGCTGTGTACATTTCAGTGTAGCCACTTTTTGCTAATATGCAGCATGTTTTATCCATACTGTAATGTATAGTCTGTTTTCCAGTTTTATATGTGTGATCACACAGCTGCTTTGTATTTGCGAACTCTGCACTTTAAATTTGGCGCCTGCCCATGAGTAACGCGTTATGTGATGAAGGTCCAGGTCGGACCGAAACGCGTCATTGCGGCATGGAATGCAGGGCAGAAAACTGAATAAATGAAAAAGCACAAAGAAATTGGGTCCGCGTGTCTATCTGAGTCCGTGTTGCTTCATTGGATTTCTGGTGGATAGAGTACTGCAATATATATATATTACATTACAGTCACCAGTTGGTAGTTATAGTTAGGACCTCTTTCTATTCAAAAAGCGCTTCTTCTTTTGCCAATATCTTTGGGGCCGTTTGACGAATCCAAACGGTGCCAAAGATATATAAATCTTCAAAACTAATGAGGCGCTCCGGTCAGCTCCTGTCCTGAAAGTTTTGGGGTGATTTGTTAAGCGGGCCGAGAAAAAAGGGGGGTCCCAAACGTGTTTCCCCATGTTCATTTCCATAGGAAATTTTAGACACAGCTACAGCCTGAACTGCTGAACGGAATTACACGACATTTGGCAAAACGGTAGGCCTTGGTTCAGAAAGTGATCTTTTTTTAAATGGTGTAAATCTGTTCAGTAGTTCCTGAGACATTAAAAAAAGAAAACTTTCAATATCTGAGCACCGAGGAGGAGTCGTGACTCGTCCCGGGCACAAGCTTCACTCTGATTGGCTGTCGACACCCCAAACCAGGAAGTGTTGGCAGCCATCTTGTGACTCAGTAGAACAGAGTCACAAGAAAACAGTGAAATACCGGTTAGAGAATAAGAAAAGGGGTCAGGGTAAAAACACCCAGACCCCCTAGGCCTGCTCAGGGGGTCCCACAAGGACCCCAGGGCCAAAGAAAGCATTAAAAAAAATTATCGTACAAATTCTCCCTGGGTGCGCGAATCTGGCTGAGAAAAAAAAAACGAAGCGCAACATCACACGCTTTGTTGTTCTTAAGCCCACGATGGGCCAGGTCCCATGGGCAATGCCTAATTAATTAGCGGGGGTTGTTGGGGACCGCAACCTCCATGGGGCTTAGTTTATTGAATGCAGTGGGGCTCATGGCCCCCGCAGCCCTGGGGACCACCACCTCCCCGGGAATTTGTTTTGAAAAAAGCGTGGGGTGGCTCCTGTCCCCACGCTGCCCCGGGGACCACCACCTCCCGGGGGCATGCCTAATTAAATGTGGGGGGCCTCGAGGACCCCCGCAAGGTCCAGGGACCGCCACCTCCCCAGGGCTTTGCTTAACTAGAGGCGGGGGCTTCATAGGCCCCTCCAAGCCCCGGGGACCACCACCTCCCCATGGATTTTTACTTGATAGGAGGTGGGCGGTGTAGCCCCCTTCAGGGGCCTTCATGGCCCTGGGGACAGCCAACCCCCCAGGGCTGGCTCCTGCAATGTCCCAGGGTGCCCACTTCCAGAACATTTACGTTTGCTATGGCATGCCCTTTAATAGCAAACTCTGCTTTGGTTTTTGGGAGCGTCCGGAGGAAACCTGCTCAAGCTTCCAAAAACCAAAACAGAATTGCTTTTGCACAAGGGGAGCTGCATGTCAACAGCTCCCCATGTGCAAAAGCAATGCCGGCTCCCGCAGGAGGCAGAGAGTCTGTGGGAAAGTGGGGCCATTGGGGCTCCCCCCACAGTTCCCAATGGTCAGGCCAGGACCCAGAGGGGGTTCCCCATGGCCAGAAGTGGCCCGGGAAGGGGGCCACACGGCCCCCTCCCCGTAAATATATATTTTTAAAATGAATAAACCAGGCCAGGCCCCAGGGGTTTGGGTCACTTACTAGAGGTACCTGGTGGGCTAGCTGGCCCCAGAGACCCTCTGGCATCAAGGAGACTTAATACCTTAACTTACAATCTGTCAGGGGGCTCGTTTGCACAGTGGTGTAGGAAGGGGGCGTGGCCTGATATAACAAGTATGCAAACAGACCCCCTGACATGTTATAAATTGGGGGATTAAGTCCCCTTCAATCCTGAGGGTCCCAGGGGGCCAACTAGCCCACCAGGTACCTCCAGTAAGCACCACACAGCTGTGTTGCAGAGAGGTGGTCTGAGGTCACACCCCTTTTTACAATACTCTGCAAACACGGCTTCTGGTGCACTCCTGGTGGGGCGATGAGGTCCTCTTGTGTCCTGAGGACCTCAGGACACAAGTGGACTTCATCCTCCGAGCAGTTATAGTTAGCTGAACTAACTAATACGGCTTAATTTCTCTGGTTTTGTAGAAGTGAAATGTCAAACTAACCATAACGTCCCTGAAACCTATGTTTTTTTCAGTGCACATATATATCATGTGATCAAGGCTCCGGTGGGAGCTGAAACGCGTCATGCCGCCTAGAACCCAATAAAGAAAATGTTGCATGATATAGTGGTCCGTATCTGTTTGTCTGGGAGAGTGATTATCAATGTCACGGATGATAAGGATATATATATATATATATATAAGCTGGAGACAAGGGGGCAATAAACCACCTCTGTAATCATCTATAGCGCTGTTGTGTGGTCTGTACCTGCTTTCTTGTGTCGGAATCCAGAGCCGATTGGCAGGAGTTTGGAACATATATATATATATATATATACAACGCACTTCAAGATCTTGCAAATAACACCAAAATAATAATAAAGCCCGCGGACAGAGGCGGCAACATTGTGATACAGAACACGGAACATTACAAAAAAGAGGCCTATCGTCAACTTCAGGATGAAACAAAATACAGGAAAATGACATCTAATCCAATACACAAGATGCTATTTGACATTCGGAAAAATCTTGATGAATGGCACAATCACAAACTGCTCAACACAGAAGAATATAAATTTTTACTCAAGGTGAATCCTACCATTCCAACAATCTATTTCTTGCCTACAGTGCATAAGACTATGATAAACCCACCGGGAAGACCAATTTTGTCTTCATGCGATTCTGCATATGAAAATATCGCATCCTATGTGGATCACTACCTAGCTCCCATGGTAGCGACACTTAGCTCGTATATCCAAGACACGGGGGACTTCCTACGAACTCTCTCAAATGCATCATGGAACCCATTGTATCTAATGGTCACAATGACGTTATTTCTCTATATACGTCTAGTGAACATTCAATCGGTTTAAATGCATGTGCGTATTTTCTAAAACAGAGGAGCATTACTGAATTGGAACATTCTGCGATGTTGTTAACCATGATAAAAATGTGCCTAAATAATAACACCTTTTTCTTTAACCATGAAATTTACCATCAAATATGCGGATGTGCCATGGGTATGGCGTTTTCCCCCAACTACGCCAATTTAACCATGGGTTGGTGGGAGAAGGAGATAGCCTGGAATACAGAGCACAGCGACGCCTTAGAAAATATCGTACTATGGACGTACTATGGACGTAACATAGACGATCTGTTCCTAATCTGGAATGGAACCAAGGAAGACTTTGTCAAATACTTTGATCAGCTAAACAGCAATGACATTGGGTTGTCTTTCACCTATAAAATGAGTCGCCAAAAAATTGACTTCCTGGACATCTGCGTATATATTGAACAAGATCAAATTCAAACAACCTTATATAGGAAAAAAACTGCGACGAACAGCATTTTACATGCTAAAAGCTTTCACCCCCAATCAGTAATTCAGAACATTCCCTATGGGGAGTTCGTGAGGATGAAACGAAACTGTTCAGACGATAAGAACGTGAAAAAAGAAATTGCAGAAAGCACCAAAAGATTAAGAGGAAGAGGATATCGAGAACGTGACCTAAAAAAATGTGCAAACAAGATCGAGAGAATATCACGAACAGAAATCCTAGTAAATAAAACCAGGAAACAAAAAGAAGAGGAAAAAACCCAACAAATTCCAAGATTAATACTGGCATACAGCAAGGAGTCTCACAAAATACGTCAAGCAGTACAAAAATACTGGCCCTCCCTTAAACAAGATACAGACATGGCTAAGTTAATGGGTCCGAATCCTCTGATTACGTTCAGAAAAGCACCATCTATAAAAGACACAATAGTTCAGAGCCACTTTAGCCAAAGAAAACAACAAAAGAACAAAAATGCAAACTGGCTGGAGAAACAACAAAATGGCTATACCAAATGTCAAGTCTGTAAAGCATGTAAAATTGGCATCAATAAGAAAAACATCAGAGACCCAGAAGGAAGATTAATCAAAATTCAGAAAAAGATCACGTGTTCGACGCAATTTGTGGTATATGCCATCCAGTGCAACTGCGGAATGCTCTACATAGGCAGTACAATCTGCAATTTGAAAAAACGAATCCTGGAGCACATCAGGGCAGTCAAAAATAAAGATATGGCATATGCCACAGCGAAACATCTTTCAACTTGCCAAGGGGGAGACTGGAGAAAAATGACTTATTTGCAATTGACTCTGTGGAAGAACATGAGAGGATGGGAGATCGAAAAAAGAAACTCTGACAGCTGGAATCAAGGTACATTATAAGACTAAGAACCAAAATTCCGAGAGACATGAACTTCGACGAGGAGCTTTATGTGCACTTGGAGTAACAAGCAGAGACACGAGGCCCTAATAATATCTGCCCTCATAAGAGATAAGAATATGCAGCATGGAACTATCATGTAAAACTAATCTGACATGGGTGCTATACCATAACGCAGGACATATATACAAATGCAAGGTGCAATGAGTTTGCCTCATATACATAAAAATGTTTGAAATGTATAAATGCAACATTGCTACACTCAATGTAAATGTCATTAATAGCATTTAAATACCGAATTTTGATAAACATGCAGCATGTCTGATCAAATGCTCACTTTTTGAAATACATTGCGATAAAATGTATCCCAAGAAACAATTGTGAACACTGTCTAACAGAAAGTGGATTCTTGTATGTAAACAAGTACTACATATCCCAGAAGTCTATGGGAATAGTAGAAATCAAAGAAAGTATAAACAGTTGCAAGAGAGTAATTGCACTTACCGTGAGCAAGGCCGTCAGGCTGAAACGCGTTGGTGTTAGACTGGGCACTGAAATAAACCTTTAAAAAGAAGTTGCTGTGTGCGGCGTCCTTTGTACAAAAAATTGTCTTTTTGGCCATTGGTCTGGCCCAACGCCAGCACCCGCTGTGGAGCGATCCTGTGAGCAGACCACATTGAATGAAAATATATATATATCAAGCGCTCTGTGAAGCGCGAAACGCGTCGTGATGACTAGGGGAATACCACTTGCTGAATAAATCATCTTTGCACTGAATTTTGGGTTCGAGTCCGTTTTTGGCAGCTGGCTGAGAGCTCTGCGCTACACCGGATTATTCCTGGAATATATATATATATATATATATATATATATATATATATATATATATATATATATATATATATATATATATATATATATATATATATATATATATATATATTATTTAGATCCGCCTCTCGGTCTCTCATAAATCCCTCTTTTTAAATGTAACATATGAATTTTATAGTATGGTAGTTATATACTTCCTGCGGGAGGATAAATGTGATACCATTACTAATTATGTTTTTTTGACACCTTTTTGAGCACATTTGCACATATTAAGTCATTGGTCCAAAATGCATTAGTGAAAATCGAGACTAGTACAAATAAGTATCCCTTCATTATGCAGTACTTTGAAATACTTATGATCATCCATGAAAGTAAATGGATCAGTCTCATTGATTAGAAACTCCATATATGCACGAATTGTGTCACTTTATGCTATACGGTTTGAAAATGAATGTAAAAATATTCGTAAACTCGCACTGTTAATATATGCAATAATGAGAATATGAGTGTCTATAAAGATAAAATGAATGCTGCTATTTTTGATGATGAAAATGGGTTCAACGTTGCATTGTATAGTATGTTTACTATTTCTATGTTAATGCATTGACCAATTATGAAGCACTTTATAATTTAAAAAATGGAGGGAACCTCACGATCACCACCAGCGAGCAAGGCGTCAGGAACGCCGAAACGCGTTTGGTTAGGCACGGTAATGCACTTGAAGAAACTGCAAAAATAAAGACCATCAGCGGCTGCTGAATTTGAAAAAGAGTCCGTCTCTCTCGTTTTTTATGAAACGCTTCACGGATATGGGCGTTGAGAGTGGAATAAGGATACATATATATATATATATATATATATATATATATATATATATATATATATATATATATATATATATATATATATATATATATATATATATATATATATTTAGCACAAGAAAGGGTTCTTCTGAGATCAGTCCCGTTGTCAGTTGGCGCATTGCCAGCAGAGCCCAAGCCGGTAAATAATTTTAGGAAGTTCAACAATCCAGTAAAGATGCGCACTCAGAGTTAGAGTTGATAATCACCAGTTTATTTCATGATATCGCTACACGTTTCGACACCCGGTGGTGTCTTGATCACACGATACATTGCGTTGTCATAGACGTGCATAAATAAAGTTTAGTCAAAAAACATAGAAAAGGTACTGCATTGCAACCTGCTCAGTCAGTAAACATAGTCGCCATCTTGGGACAGGTTATGAGCTGTAATACATCTTACATTTTGTTCTCTACACTGAAAAACATGTGAACCTTGTCATTGCTGTGCACAGAAAATCATATTCGTAAGTGTCATGATTTACTTAATTTTATCGGCAACGTGAAAAGGTGCGACCAAGGGTCCAAAATACAAGAATACTCAGCTTTGCACGAATTTAAGATCGGCATGTTAGCTAAAATTTATGTACTGCTAACTTCCGCTGATCGGTCAACATTGTCCGTATTTCATGACCTGCATGGTAATGCAAATGAATTGTTACATTCTCGTTGTCTAGTGCATATTTCCATTCCCTGGTTGCTTACAACTCGGACTATTGCCCAAAGTGTCCTCAGTCATGCGCACCCATATATTCAGTGGGGAGTTATGAACTAGAACTAGTGCCCAAAGTGTTCTCAAATGGCCCACCGACCCAGCAGTTATATCTACCTTGCCCAGTGGCCGTACCAAGCAGTGTCCTCTAAACAATTTTTAGACTGGAATCCCAAGTGTAACACAGTGAACAAAAGTGCCGTACAAAAAGATGAATGAAGGTTACTAGACAAAAAGTGATGATTAATGAAAAATGGATGTTTCTTTCAGTTTTAAAAAAGTGTCTTTACTACATTGCAGATTATCCGACCTATTGCCTAAGCCGATGCAATCTGTTGAAGAAAAGGGTAGGGAACCGTGCATGTCCAAACGTGATAGTGAGAGGGTCCCTTCCTTTCCTCCTGCAAAGATTAAACAGAAAGAAAAGAATACATGTTAAACATAATCTGCTAAAAACCATGTACAAATATATACATTAGAACATCACATTTACATATCTAGAAAATACAGCAGCATATACAGAGTGTATTTAATCTGAATGAAGGTGGGTGGCAAGTTCCTCATCTAAATTGTGCCCACCCGGGAATCTAGTCTGGAGCTCCATTATCCATTTGGACTCTCTTTTCCTCAGGGCCAGTAATCTGTTACCACCTCTCTTGCTAATATTCACCTGTTCAATTGCATAATACTTCAGCAGAGTATTATTAGACTGGTGTTTATCGAAAAAAATGGCGTGCTATAGTGTAAATGGCATCAACATTGGTGATTGCCCGGAGATGTTCTTGTACCCGTTTTTTCACCATACACACAGTGCTACCCACATATTTCAACTGGCACGGACATTCTAAAACAGATACAACAAAGTTGGTACTGCATGTCAAGAATTGTCTTATGCTGTAGTTTCTGCCAATACCAGGTATTTCCACCTCTTTCACCATTGTGCTAGATTTACACGCACAACTGTGACCACATGGGTAGAACCCCATGAGGTTGTGACCCACATGGCACTTTGAAAAATACGAAAAATTTTATTTTTCAAAGAAATCACAAAATACCACCAACCTGAAGTTGGGGGTATTTTGCGATTCCTTAAGCTAAAATTTGCACAACTTGGGTGCTTCCTACATTGCATTTAAGGAATCGCAATTTGCAATTCCTTAAATGCAATAGCAAAATAAGGAATCATAAATTTAACGATTCCTTATTTTGCATGTGGATTTTTGTGTGCTACATAGCACACTGTCCTAATTGCGATCGCAAATGCTGAAATTCTGCGAATTTCAGCATTTGCGAGCGCAATTAGGCTTCCTACATATGGCCCAATGTTTTCACTTTTTCAAAGTCAAAGTAATCTGTGGCACACTTAATTATAAGATTGGAAAATGTCCTGGATTCTATGGTTATTAGATTATTTGAGGCAAAAGTGAAGCATCCTCTTTGACATACACCACGTTCCTTACGTATGCTTACATTACATTTCTATCATTTGTGGTTGTTGAAATATAAAGTGACTTGTATGGTGTACTTTAAAGACTTTGCAGCCAAAAGCTAAGAGAATCAAACATTTCCCTGAATTCTATGAGCAGCATGAAAATTGACACGCTAGGGCAGATTGATCTCCTCTACATTCCATTTAAAATAAGTTTCTATCATTTGTGGTTCCTGAAATATAAAGCAATTTGTATGTTGTACCATGAAGAATTTTTGCCAAAATAAAAAAATAAAATCTATACCTAGAGTATTTCAATACCTTTCACAGATTCTGCTATGACTTGCATTAGGTGTGAACTCCTCCCACAAGCTGTTATCCCCAGCTCAGGATATGCAAATGGGAAAAACCCATCTCTTACACACCACATGCCATTAACTGTTCTCCCCTCATACAAGTGAGCTGGACAGATCACTACATTATGGAATTTCATACCTCTAGGCCAGAGAAACCCCAAAAACAAATAATGACACTGCCCATCACACGGAGACCATGGCACAAGATTAACTCGGATACCTTCCAGCAAGGGTTCATTGAGCCAGCTGTGTGCTCCACGGATGGAGTGGACAATGTCCTAGCCAAATTTGACCAAGCTATGCAGTTAGCAGTGGATAAAATTGCCCCAATGAAAACCTTCAAAACTCGCCCAGCTCAGAAGCAGGAAGTGTGGTTTTCGGAGCATTTACATTCTTTAAAACGGGCAGCAAGGAAATTTGAAAAAGTGTGGAGAACATCCCACAAAGAAGATGACAGGAATCTTTACTGGTCGGCTCTTTCCATTTACCATAAAGCTATTCGATTGGCACGCAAGACTCACATTGCGTCCCTCCTATCATCTGCAGGAAATGCCCCTAGAGTGATGTACCAAGTTCTACAGTCCTTTGTTAAGCCAGCAGCCTGTGAAAGTCCTGAGCTGACGTCACAGCAATTATGTGACGAAGTAGCACAGTTTTTCACCAGCTAGATCGACAGGATCTATAATAACATTACTAATGCTAATCTATCCCCCACAGGAGGAGTGGAAATGCCACACATCCCAACTAACTCCCCCTCAAGCTCCCTTAGCACATTCCCTCGAATCTCTTTAGATGAGGTAGATGGCTATATTAATCAAATCAAAAGTGGAAGCCCATTGGACATCATTCCAGCAAGAATAATGCCAATTGTTGGGAATATACTGGGCCCAGGCATCCAGGGAATTGTGAATCTTTCACTGACAAGTGGTCAGGTGCCTAGAGAATGGAAGAGAGCATTGATCAGACCGATCAGGAAAAATTCTACCATCCCATGGACAGATCTGTCTAATCTAAGACCGATATCTCTACTCCCTTTTATGGGAAAATTAGCTGAAAAACATGTAAATAGGCACTTATCTAATTTTCTGGAGCAGACCAATTGCTTGGATCACTCCCAGTTTAGCTTCAGGCCTAAACATGGCACGGAGACCGCGTTACTATCAGTAACAGATTATCTTCATAGATATCAAGATAGAGGCTTTTCTGTTGTTCTGGTGCTGCTAGATCTGTCAGCAGCGTTCAATACTGTTTCTCACAGTATCTTGCTCGAACGATCTGCTGACATTGGGCTGAAGAACACGGCTTTAGCATGGCTAAAAAGCTTTCTATCCAACCGGACCCAGACGGTTAGCATGGGTACGTTTCGTTCAGCTGAACTGGAGATTGCCAAGGGGGTGCTACAGGGCTCATGTTTGAGCCCGACTCTTTTTAACATCTAAGTGGCCCCCCTGGCAAACATCCTGAGAGAGTTTGGTTTCATCCCCATATCTTACGCGGGTTATACCCAGCTACTGTATCCTTTCAGGCATCTCACGAACGAAATAAAGGTCTCTTTCTCCAATGGCATGAAGGCAGTAGCCAAATGGATGTCATCAAACTGCCCCAGATTGGTGGCCGCAGGATCTTGGGCCAGTACCTGAACCCAAACTGGTTGTGAAAAACTTGGGGGTGTGCCTGGATCGAGATCTCTCCTTGAAGCAACATGCCAACTCAGTGGTGGGCACTTGTTTTCATGTGATCGGCCTTCTACGTAAAGTTTTTCCCTTACTACCGGATGCCACCAGAAAAACTTTGGTGCAGGCCCTGATCCTTAGTCGTTTAGACTATTGTAATAGGCTCCTGCTGTCAGCCAACGAGGGAGTCAAAGCTAAACTCCAGGTTGTGCAGAACACAGCAGCAAGGCTGGTTCTAAATGCCTCTCCAAGAACGCCATCTAAACCACTCCTGGCTAAATTACACTGGCTTCCCATTCGGAAAAGGGTGATATTTAAAATCTGTTGCCTTATCCACAAGAGCTTAAAGGAATTAGGGCCAACACATTGGGCAGACAAATTTGTACCGTACATTCCGGTGCAATCTCTCAGATCCAGTAACCAGCTGCTTCTAACAGTGCCAGCTGTTAAAAAAGTAAGGCAGGGTGGCAGGGCTCTATCCGTAGCCGGCCCGACCTTGCGGAATGGATTACCTCTGGCACTTAGGAAATGTACAGAACACTTGAGTTTCAGGAAACAACTTAAGACCTTCTTGTTTCAATCATAAATTATTTCCTCTGGACTCGCAGAAAACGCTCTCTAGGTCACAGGCGCAGAGATACTGCTCCGGGAGTCGATTCCTAGCGCGATACAAACCTATAAATAAATAAAATAAATAAATAGTCAATAGAATCACTGGGAGAAGGTCACCACCCACCTGACAGTCTACATAAATACTAGGCGTATTCTACACTGAAATTCAGTGCTTCCATTTCTCTGAAGAGTACAGAAAAAACAGGTGTTCAGAACTATTTAGTGGTCCCAGAACTCCACTTTTCAGTCTCTGAGTATGGATTCTCCTATGGGGTAAGTTTATGATCTGAAGTACAAGAAGCTATTTTGAAGATTTTCATCAACAGTTGTCAAGCCATGTTTTTTGTAGAAACCTTTCCCTTTTCATCATTATTATAACTCTATTTTTGCTAATTGAACAGCTGTAACACACTGCCAGGAATTGGAATTGTTGTTGGGGGTTCTATTACAGTACTCACCCACCCTTTGCTTGGCTTTTGATGCAACTTTGACTGTAGAGTACCTGATCTCTGTTGTCCAGATTCCTAGTACCAGTGTTCGTTCCCTAAATCTGTTCAACAATTGGCCCTCCAAGCCCCCGTAAATGACTAGGTACCAAGGTCATTGGGACTGAAGAGGGTCCCCTAGTCACCCCTCACCTAGGTCATGCAGACTGCCACTGCAGCATGCCTGGACTGGTGCAGACAAATCAACAAAGTCAACATAGCACACTGCCTGTGTGCCGTGCCAACTAGCACTGTCTACGGTACCGATAGGTCACCACTCTAGCAAGCCTTACAGCCCTAAGGCAGGGTGCACTATACCACAGGTGTGGACATCATTGAGAGTACATGGGCTGGAAACTCAACAACTCAAGTTCCCCAGTACCATGATGGCTTTTCTGCACCCAGGAGTGTTTGTTACCAAAGTACTCCTCTCAATAAACCAACACTGATGCCTGTTTGGGATTTATTAAAAGATGAACTCAGAGGGCACCTCAGTGGTACGACCTTAAAACCTACCAACCCTGGAGGGGTCACAGACTGGCTTTAGGCAGCTTGCCACTCCCAGACATATTTCTGGACCCCTGGGATAAATCACATCCTGAGAGGAGGTGTCACACCTCCTCCCCCAGGACAGGCACGGTGCACGCGAGGGAAGATTCAAAGGCCTTCCGCCTTGGTAATGCAACCAATAGCCTCTGCTGCTAGCAGCAGATAGCAGCCTCCGGTTTACACCCCCACTTTGGGCAGGAAACCCTAGAAGAATAGGAGGTGTGACTACCTCTGCCAACCCCACCCCTAAGGTGGGGGAGGTGAGGTGAAGCACATCTTTTAGCCCCTGACATCTTGAAGATGGGGTGACCCCTCCAATAAGGGCTAGGACTACGCCCCTCCCACTCCCACAGGATTGTTGCCTAATTGTGTGTGGGGCCCGCTTACACCTTGACAAGCGGGGGAGGCCTGCAAGGGAACGACGGACCCCGGTCATGGGCCCTAGGTGGAGCGGCAGGCCGGGGGACAGGACCCGGGGCTGGAGCGCCTGACCCGGGGCCCCGGCCGGGCCCCTGGACCCAGCCGGGACTCCCAGGCTTGAAGGCACGGGGCGAGCCTCCCCGGGCCCGCCGGACCCCGTCCCGGGCACCCTGCCCCGCGGCAGGACCCAGGACGGAGCCCGGGGTGGGGAGGCCACCCTCCCCGGGGCCCTCAGGGGCCCCGGATGGGGCTCCTGAACCCAGCCAAGCAGGGAGAGGCTCCCCGGGCACCACGGACCCCGTCCTGGGCCTTTGGTAGTGCGGCAGGCCGGGGGACAGGGCCCAGGGCCGGAGCGCCCCACCCGGAGTGCCTCAGGCACAGGTGGGGATGCTGGAGCTCTCGGGCCAGGACACCCGGGGGAGGACTGCCCGGGACCCATGGAGCCCGTCCCGGGCTCTTTCCCACACCGCGGGCCAGAGGAGGGAGCCCCGGACACCTGGGAGGTATTGCCCGGGGCACAGCCCATCTGGTCCCCGGCAGGGGACCACCAGCCCTGGGAGGGTGTCTGGGCATACCCTTGCCCCTAGTAATCCATGGGAAAATGACCCCCCTTTCTTGTAATCCATGCACGCAAGGTGACAGAGGGGACCCAGGGCGCAAACGTGCCCGACCTCCTGGAGCCCTTGCTGGGGTCCGGGAGGCGAATGGCACCTCATCGGGACTTCCAGGGAAGTCCGGCCATCTAGTCGCCCCATAGGAAAGCATTGCAGGCGACCAGATGGCCGAGGCTAGAGGGGCCACCAGATGGCTGGGACCGAAATGATGCCAATCTGCCTGCCCCGGGCCTGTAGGGCTCAAGAGCTGCGGGCTCCGGGGCTGCATGCTCGGGGACTGCAGGCTCGGGGACTGCAGGGCTCCACGGCTCGGGGGGGCTGCAGGGCTCCAAGGCTCCAGGGCTGCAGGGCTCCGGGGCTCCGGGCTGCTGGGCTCCAGGGCTCGGGGGTTGCAGGGCTCCAGGGCAGCAGGGCTCCAGGGCAGCGGGGCTCCGGGGCTCCGGGGTTGCAGGGCCCGGGATCCATGGAGCCCGTCCCGGGTACTTTGCCACTCGGCGGGCCGAAGGAGGGAGACCCAGATGCCTGGGAGGTGTTGCCCGGGCTTCGCCCATCTGGTCCCCAGCAGGGAACCACCAGCCCCGGCAGGGTATTTGGGCATTCCGTTGCACCTACTAATCTGGAGGAAAATGACCCCCCTTTCTTGTAATCCGTGCACTCGAGGTGACAGAGGGGACCCAGGGCGTAAATGTGCCCGACCTCCTGGAGCCCTGGCTGGGATCCG